>NC_053417.1:16565205-16747705 GCF_016859285.1 Xiphias gladius | reverse complement strand
GCAAAAAATGCCTCACAGAATACTCACAAAACATTTTTATTTGATTTATGGACTTAATTAATTACATTTTTAAACAAATATGAAGGACATTTTTTTTCACATGGGACAGCACAGAGCACAACTACACAACATTCTTTGCGCACGGAATTTTCTAAGCAGTTCATAAAGTCAATAGACCTGCTCGGTGTCTATGTTGCAGGAATTCAGTCTTTGTGTGGTGTATTGCTTTTACTACATGACCGATCTTTTAATGTGGGACTGACATGCATAGTACACAAGGGACAGACGAATAACCATTTCCTTAGCCTTCATGTGTTTGCCCTACCTGTCCTGCTCTCAGTCTAACTAAACCCTGCATGGCCTTGGACTTCTTGAAGCTAATCCTGATCCTTTTAATCCTGCCTAATCAAAGACATAATGCAGCAGCAATGGGCTTACTGTGCGGCGCTGGCATGGTCAGTTTTGTTTGTTGTGATGGTCCACCCATTGCTTTGACTGCGTGGTCTTGTCCTGGCCTGTCCTTAGTGATCGTCCGGGTTGACCCATTAATCTCCACAGCCAGTTATAATGGGCCTGTAAAAGGTAACCCTAAGATCTGTGACCGTGACAAATAACGTCTATTTTTTGTGTCACATTACCAGGCATCACTTCAGTCTGTTTATTTCTCAGCTTTGGTCACAGATATATTAAATCATTTTATGAATTGCAGCACAAAAAAAAGCAATGTTTGTAAAGGACTTCATCTGTCATTGATATTATCTTTGTTATCTTTAGTTGAATAGTAATACTGTGATCTTTTAGGAGAGGCCTTTTTGGAAGATACCCAAGATAGACTGAAGATGACCTGAATATTTACACTAAATTTAAACACTAGATTGTTCACACTTTTTTTTTCTCTCAAATGGTGACCCAGACACTAGTGACCCAGACTTGACCCACATGGTTTTTTCAGATTAAAGAAATGACGCATCCCACTAGTCCATTATTTTAGTTATTTTTCCAGGGTGGGCAATGCAATTAAAGGTCAAAACAAGGTGGGCGGACTTAGGCAGCAACTAACAAATGAAAAGGAAACAACAGGTCGCGTTTCTGACCACACTGGAAGTTGCAGTTTTAAGGTGTGTGCCAGGCATATCCATTCCAACAGCCTGAAGCAATTATCCACCTGTCTGGTGCAGCTTGCACCTGGGCAATATTGTATAGTTTAGTGCCAGATGGATTAGGATTAGTGATAAGTACAGGCCAGGTCCACTGGAGCCCGAATATGGAAAGACGTAGTCCCTGAACAAGATGAAAAGATTAAGGCGTGATGTCAGAGCTTGCAGCATTGTGGAGAGTTCAAGTGCTAATTAATAGATTTGAACTGACCTCTGAAATCGTGACTTAGCATCCACCCATCCAGTGGATTTGAACTTTGACCATTGCTTATATAGAGTAACTGAATGAGTTCCACTGACCAAATGTAGTAGTTTAAGGTTATTTAGTTACATTTGCGAAACTAGTATTTCCTTGTGAAATATAACAGCATATAAACATGTAATTCCCTTCTTTATTAGGCTTATTTCTTGGACCTATATTGATTGGATTTATTATATTGGACTTCTACTATATCAATATTATGCTCATGATAATCCTGTTGTTGTACTTACACCTTTTTTGTACTCATTGATTGTTAATAAAAAAAAGGTTGCTGATATTTTTTACATAAAAGTACTTAATTTTCTCAGTTGAATGAGAAAAAGAAAGCGTATATGAGAAAACAGACGCTTTCAGACGTACACAGGATCAAATTCCGCAGGAAGACGAGCTCATGGTATCCAACATGTTAATTAAGGCTACTTTTTCATTGTACAGCATTGATTTTGACTCTGTTTCAGGTCCCCCTATCACATAGCTATAGAATAATCAGGTGGGTTTTCTCAATAAACCAAATTATTTTGAAACAAGCTACAGTTTAGTTGAACAGATTATGGTGGGAGCGTGATGTCTGTAGAATATGAGTAAGTGATCAGCAGGAAAGTACGAAGCTGTCATTCTGTGCATACAGGCTCCTCAACCTACATTCCAGTGCGTGTGTGCCAACGTCAACGTCAGCATCATGATTGGCTAAATTAGAAACTCCCTGGGACACGTGTGGGTTTTGTGTGTGTTTGTGTGTGAGTACATGCTGGCATGTATGTGCGTACATTCCTATGAACTTGCTTTTATGTAATCTCTGCATGTACTATTCTATGAATAACAACATAAGAGTTTATACACATGGTAGATCCAGATATTTACATTTGCCCAGGTGAACGCTGGGTAAGCATTTTTGTAAATGAAAGAGCTTCCAAATGTACTATGCCTTTGGCAGCTGGCAATTGTGACAGAAACCTCAGCAGCACGGTAGGTACTTCGACTCTACTCACGTATAACCTGCACTGATATGTGAAACCCTAATAAGTCTTTTAAAAACATGTCCCAGGACATCTAAATTTTATATCTGATTTACATATTTATGAATTCATGGAAACACTGCACAGCGAGTCAGTGATTAACAACTGTTTGTGTCGTTGTAAACAAGCTGCATATGCATCCCCCGCTTCATCCCTGCCCATCCCAAGCACAAGTGATAAAGCAGTCCTTCCTCTGCACCTACCCAGGCCTCAGCTGGCTGAAAGGGGCCAGAGGAGTCTGTGCAAGCGCGAGTGTGTGAGTGCAAACTAAAGCCCAGCCGTTTGTTCCTGTGCCAGTTTCACGAGGTCAGCAACCCAGGACTACTGCGGCCCTGTCATTGGCTCAGCCTGTCGCACGGTGCCTGGGTGCTGAACAGGCCCTTTATATAATCAAAGCCATGCCAGAGCCACTCCTTGGCTCACCTCACTCCCTCTGCATATCCTTAACTATGTATGCACGCAAGTGTACAAACATGCACCTATACATGTGTCCAAATTACCGGTACAACATTAAGCGGAATACATTATGGTGATTTTATGATTGCAGTTGTTTTTATATGGGTAAATGTCTGGCTTTTAAATATCAACAACAATGAAAATCGTCTATGCTCCTGACTGTATCTTGATCAATACATTTTCACTGATTATTTTCAATGGACATCCTTATTCAAAGCCACAGATGGATAGCTGAGTATCATCTCTCATCTGCGCCTCTGTTGTGTGCTGCTGACCAGAGAGAAGGTGTGGTACCTGCTCCCCAAACTTGTAAACAAGTCCCGTTTGCCTCTGCTACCATTCAGTTCTCAGCCACTGCACTCTCCGTAGACAAGGATAAGTCCATCCAAGCCTCCACGTCCTATTTGTTAGTGTTGTTGAGTGCAGTAGTTAACTGTTTTCTATACGGTTCATTTAGCTCAATGTAAACTACAATTTTCATTGAAAATATTTCAAGAACACAAAAGGTAACATTTATCAACTGAATGTGAACATTTAGCCATTAGATAGTCATTGTGTATATCAACAGTGTGTCAGACTATAGTGATGTGCTGTTGTACTCATATTCCCTTGTATAATGCCTATATGTAATTCAAATCCAACTATGATAGTATTTGATAATGTACAGGGTCAACTACTTTTGCAAAGTGATGTTAATGTCAGAGACAGTATTATTTTGGGGGGGTATATGTAAAATATATTATAATTTTAAATAATTAAAAAGCACTTGATGCTTTGGTGAATTATTGTGTCCCTTACATGACAGGAAAACATGTCTTAGTCCCACACTGTGCAGGTGCTGGCCTATTAATAGAGTTATTAGTGCAGATTAAGTTTTAGGAGTTTACCACCACCCCGCTGAGATCCCCGCTGCAATTTCAGTGTAGCTTTGATTGCAGCTTCAAATTTGACCTTAGGTCAAGTGCTCGAGTTGCCTAAAGCTTCCTAGGCCTTTGAGATCAAATGCATCGTTGCTGGTGGGTGCAAGCCAACATCATGACTGCATTCAAATGGGGAATTGCACACATATTTATACTGAAGACTATTCACTTGTGACTCGATCTTTTCCCACTCTGTTTAGTTTCTGAATCTGTCTATCTGTAAAATAAACAGCGTACATATTTTTATGAAGTTAAATAATATGTGAATGTTGCTAAAATGAGCTGCTGGTCTTTCAACGCTTTAATCTTTCTTTGAAAGGGGATCACTGAACAACCTTCCATTGGACAGCCAATACTTTGACCTCTAATCTGGATCTAAATTTGGATCAGTTTGTCAGTGTTTAACAGTTTTAAGATAAATTTAAGCAAATGTTGACTACACTATGAAGGATAAACCTTTAAAACTGCAGACAAAGTACTCCATAAGACATAACAAGATTATGTCTGATTAACAAACTGGATGCTTGAGAATGAGTTTACCTTAAAATGGTAAGATGCACGATTCTTGTGCTACTATGCTACTATACCATTTTTCATTGCATGGCGTGAATGATATAATATCATCTGAATATTCTGTACCAGGCTCAAGATATTGGGTCGTATCTAATTGACTTCTGTAATTTTCTGAGGAATTTATCAGGCCAGGTTAAGTTAACACTGTTTTTCAGTGGTACTTTTATGAAATTAACTTTTTATTGTAATTACAATGTGACTTGTATATATATATAACATGTACTTAGTTTTTATATCTTTTTAAATGCTGCACCTTACTCATTTCCTGTTGGCTAGAGATGTCTTCAATCAATTTCATCAGGTATTTGATCTATTCACTAATGCGTTTTTAAAATAACCCGTCAAAAGCTGTCTGTCTCATAATGTTATCTAATAATTGTAAAATTTGCCATCCACGCTTTTTTTCCTTGAAGTTCATGCTTCTCTTTACAACATTCGTGACCAGCGTTGTCTGCATTCTTCAGAGTCTTGAAATATAAAAGCTTACAACAGCAACATTTTTTTAATTTACAAACATCTGTAAACTCAACTGCAGAATCTCATCTTGCCGTAGTTTTCCTCACATGCTGTATCTTTGCCTGTGCTGTTGATAGACTCGGTTGGGATGAGTGAAGAGGTCGTTTCCAAAATTACAACTTAGTCTTTTGACCTCTAATCTGCATATTTGGATCATATTCGGATCATATTCATTTTCAGCAGACATGTATTATGTGTGGATTGTTTTACAAATACCATAGAGATTATTATAGTTATATAAAAATGTGTAAACATAGCAAATTTGTCAAATTATTGATGATGTTTTGAACTACATATAATTTGTTTTAAATAGGCAAATGTCCTTTGGAAAGACAAAACTATTTCTAAAAAATACTTCTAACATAATTTCCCAGAAAGTATTTGGATGATGATGAATGCGGTTGTTATGTAAAAAAAATAAAATAAAATATTTATATATATATATATATATATATATATATATATATATATATATATATATATATATAAAACCATGCAGTAGGTCCTTTCTGGCCAGTATTTTTTAATGACAATGTAAAGCTCTTAGCTTGTCATAGTGCCACAGAAAATCAAGCTTACTATACATTTTCTCTTCAGTATCTTCCTGCAACCCCAAGTCTATCAGCAGAAGAAGCTTCGAAACTCACTGTACCTTTCCTTCTGCATTTCCAAGCAATGTTATGCACCATACGGGGCCTATGAAATGAAAGCCATGAAAGGCTTGCTCTTATATAAAAGTATCTTGGAGTGTGTCAGAGCCCAGAGCAGAGCTGTGACTGGAGACTGGAACTGTTACGTTGCAGAGTTATGTAGAAAGTTTGATCCAGGGAATAGGCTCCAAACCCCCATTTCAGTCATAATCTTTCATTCTGTAAAGAATCAAGAGTATTATTGTGCCGAAAGTGTAAGAACAAGGCAGATTTTTTGAACAATGGCTAAAGAGCATTGTGTTGGAAACTGCAGCATTTCATGGCTTTGAAGCATTTGCGCTATAGAGGATTGTGTGATCCATCGTGCATGGCATAGTTTCAAGAGCTTTACATGGCTTTGGCACAATATTTAAGGTCTTTGCCTTGATGTCTCTGTAAGCAGGCAGGAACCGGTGCTAGCAAAGGCCCTGGCTGCCGGCTCAGTCCCGTCCCTGTGACACTGTTGTGAGTGCCCCCAGGTTTGAGCCCTGAATATTTTATCCAGATTTGACCTGCAGGACCGCATGTGCATTATACAGACATGGCCGGCTAGAATTCCCCTCTCCACTCTTCCTCTCTCTCTCTCCATCCGTCTCTCTCTCTTTCTCAATGACTGCATCAGTAAACAGACCCCAAAAGACCATCCCTGATGCATCCTTTCCTCTCCTCTCCGTCCCATTCTTGTTTATCTTCCCTCCACGCTGCTCCCCCTCTTCTCTCCTCTCTCCTTTCCTCTCTCTCTGTACCTCTCCCGCAGGCCCACTGCCCCAGCCTTATTTAGCTCCCCCCTGCCAGACCAACACTACTGTACGGAGACAACAGCCCCATCTGTGATCGATGAGCAGCGTCTGATGCAGTCCCCAAGACTGAGACAAACAAAGCCTCGCAGCTCAGCTCTCTGCTACACCAGCACTGCCTGAATCCGCGATTTCTGATACACCCAAGGTGAGATGGGAAGGGAGGTGAAAAGGAGAAAGAAAGACCCCTAAGAGAACACATCAGCATCCCAGCATCTCTGTATGCATCTCCCTATAACACCCCCACCCCCCACCCCCCGCACCCTTCCACACATCCCTCCTCTTTTCACAGGCATAGAGAGGATGGGTTTACCTTCTGTCCAGGATTTCAGGCACTTCTTCATAGATGAGTCCCGGCTGCAACTCTTCCTCAGTGAAGGAGAGCCCAGGCCGGCTGAGAGCGGACAGCAAGGCGAGGGAGCAGAGGAGGAATGCGTGTGCAGCCATTGAGACAATGAGAGGAGACTGCCGCTGGTTGAGCTCCGCTTCATAATCTGCTCTCCTGGCAGTGGCTGACTCCCAGCTCCGCTGACTGGCAGTCGCCGCGGCCAATCAGCAGCGAGCACAGCCGATCAGCGTGCGTCACAGTCCCCTCGCCGCACCTTCCCTCCGGCCCTCCTCTCCCTCCCACCCTACTCCGCTCTCTGTCGTCCTCCCTCTGCCACTCTCACCCTGCTCACCCTCCCACGTCTACTCCTGTGCTCTCTGTCTCCTCTTCCTCTCTGTCATGCACACATAGCCGCGGGCGAGCCCCAAGTATAGACGGCGGCTCATTCTTTTTCCCAACACATCTCATCACACCTATGCTACCTACAAAGCCACGCTCGTACACGTGTAGACACACGCACGCACACACACACACACGCACGCATACTCACGCATACTCACGCATGTATCCACACACAGACACACACACATGTTGTCACACACGCCTGCGCACACAGACACTCAGTCACGGGGGCAGGCTCACAGACACACGCACACACCTCTGTGGAAAATCACCTGGGAATGTCAAGGTCAGATTGTGTAGCAGGATAGGAGGATGTTGACATGACTTTAGGTGGCCACGGAGAAAAAGGAAAAAACCCAAAAAACAGCCGTGACTGCATGACCTAGATCTCCAGCGCGCTGCCACAATAGCAGAATTAATTCACTTGATCTATGTGTTGTTGTGAGCACTGAGAGGCCCCGCGGCTGAGGAAATTGTCCACTGAGGCTGCAAATATGGATGACAGGAGCAGCTGAACAGCCGTGGGATGGGACGGGAATGAGGGTCCAAGCCCTGACGACCTGACGGCTGATCCCGTCTCCTCCTCATTATCTAGCCCCCATGCGTGAGACGCCCCAGGATCTTGATACATCCTCTCATATCTTCCACTCCCATATCAGATGATGTGATGATTTTTCAGAGCACAAAATTAAGATTGGTTATGTAACCAGATGTTGTGACCTACTATCACGGTTGATTTTCACATCGATGCGTGGCAATGATTCACGCTGAAAGAGGGACTGGAAATTGTAGATTCTTCCCGTTGTTTCTCCGTCATAAACCTGACAACAAATGTCGTCCTCTCAAACAGTTTTGAGCTAACATAGCTGAGTCTCCATCACCACGTTATGGAGCTATTATGTTATACATTTCCACTGAGCACTCAACAAATATATTAGTGGTAAATACATGGCACTAGATTGGACTTGTGACTTGCTCTTATACAAAAACTTATACATACAGTACAATACATCTCATTGTCACAACACACAGGATGACTATGACATGGCTATATACATAGCCATTACCTTATTGGTCAAAGGATTATTTGAAGTAATATCTTGGTAATATTCAGCTTAACATTTAAACCCAAGACACCGTGCTAATAGTATTTTTGGGAATATGCGTTGCCCTGCAGCTCTGCATGACACATTTCATCAGTCTGTTGGTTGTGAACAGTGCTAAGCATCTCAACACTATGGCTTTTTAATAATTACCTGCCTGGGACAGGTGAATTGAAGTGGATAATTGACCTGGAAAAAACAACCTGAACCACTAGGTATGATTAGGAAGGGATTTCAGAATTAACTAAGTGAACGCAAAACAGCGTAACACCATTAAGATTTTCCTTTCTTTGCTCACATCTCAGCCGTACGTCTAATTCGGTGGCACATTTATATGTGCATCCTTGTGCAATGGTTTACAGGACTAGGCCTGTATATAATCATTCTCTGTGCATGTGTTTGTATGACTCGTGCGTGTGCTAAGAAAGCTAAAGTATGGCTGAGGGTATGAGAGGTCAGCTGCGTCTCCTAGGCCATACAGTAACAGGAGGTGACTAAAGGCTGTCTCAGCCCTCTGCGTCTGCCTGCCACGGTCACTTCAGCAGGCCAGTGTGTCAGTCTTCTGGAGGGAAAGAGCAAACTAGACTGTCACTGCTGCCATCGGAGAGTGACAGCATGAGCGAACATCCCACAGGAAGACGTCCAGGTGTGATGACTTTAAAAGCAGATATTACGTTATGATGTCTCGTAACATTAGGTCCGGCATTACATACTGGATCCCCATCTCACCAATGTGGGTGGGTAGCGTAGACAGTTTATCTCACCATTACCATGGACTTAATGTACTTTTCTAAACATGTGGAAGCACCAAGTGCCAAACATATGGAATGGTAATTAAGCTAGAAAACAGCCTCAGTATTCATTAAAGTGAGCCTGTATATATTTTAAAACAAGACATACTGTAACACAATCTTCCTCTTGCAAATGAAAAGTTGAGTTCACGAGCAATAACACACAACCTTGTCCAGTTTAATATGCTCAGGGGTTTTGCTGCTACGGACTGTAATTTATGAGGGCTAACATTAGCTGATGCTAGCCATCTTTAGATAGATATTGCTGTCATTACGGCGTCGGTTTAGTCCGTCTGGTTTTAAGCAGTGGATTTCATTTAAAAAACTGTATAATGTAGAGGGGGAAACAAATTACATGAAAAGTATCATAGTATCATCAAATACAATAGCCCTGCACTGTCAGCATTGTACTGCTTTTGTGAAGCATGTAACCGCCATGTTTT
This sequence comes from Xiphias gladius, assembly GCF_016859285.1. Taxonomy (NCBI): domain Eukaryota; kingdom Metazoa; phylum Chordata; class Actinopteri; order Istiophoriformes; family Xiphiidae; genus Xiphias; species Xiphias gladius. The sequence goes on along the minus strand of NC_053417.1, from coordinate 16,738,252 downwards.
GTTGAGAATATCAAGTATGTTAATCAACTCAACAGTCCTTTTTGAGGCTCTGGTCTGTGTTGGCGTTGCATCGGGATCGGTTTTTGTCCACCCATTTCACGAGTTTTGTGTTTTGCCCTCTCTTGGTGAGTCACACAGCGTTATGAAACAGATCGAACATACAGAGCTGAGAGTTACTATTTATAGGAATGATCTCATATCCAACTTTTTAATCCTGCTCTTTATGCCCACATAGAACACCGAGGCCTGCGATACACAGGGTGATGTAATGGGCCAGTGCAGTTTTAGATTGCGCTACAGCATGTGTTGATGATGATACTGTATATGACTGCTAATCTAGCAGCAAGCATGAGCATCTGATGTGTGCAATGTTTAAGCTGTATGCTGTAAACTGTATTAATCAGAATGCTAAAGCTTGTATTCATTAAGAGGCCTCACGTATTGTGGGAGGGTAAGTGCTTCACTCAGCGTGTATATATATATATATATATATATATATAGTATAGAGTGTATTTAAGTGTGTGGCTCCACATTTATGTTAAATGTGTTTGTTTAGTGAATGATAGAAAAATGTGGAGAGACACATATCTGATTATGGGTGTTTTATTAGTATACATACTTCCTGTCTGTCACAACACAATCCATCATATTACTGCCTCCGTTGCCTTTTTTATGGACCATGCTCTCTGCACAAGCAAACACACACACACACGCACGCGTGCACACACACATACACGCACGCACGCACGCGCACACACACACAGACACACACACACACAGACACACACACACACACACACACACACACACACACACACACACACACACACACACAATCTTTCCTCTACAAGACAAGGTCAGTAAATAAGGCAACCTAAGACGATGACAGGCATCAACGGGTGATGCAAATGCTGTGGTAACTCCTTATAAGTGATAAAATTTATTAATCACGTCTCATTTGCCAGGAATGCGTACACTTCCCATCTCTCGTGTGGTGGTTCTCTTCAATCGCATTTTCACTTCTCAGATGTGTGTGTTTAATGACAGGATTAACTCAATAAAATTAACTTTTTAAATTAAAAAAAAAAGTTACCATGAAGTCCCAATCCTGTTTACTAACTTCATTTAACTACACAGTATATATTTCCAACACTTATGCAACACATCCTTTATAAAAACTAGCCTATTTATTAAATATAGTAACAATCTCCAAGTAAACACACAATTTGCTGATTAATCTGCTGAGATTACATAACAACCTTAAAAGCTTTCAGTGTATCGCTGCTTCATCTCATATAGGCATTGTCCCAGGCGATATAATAAATGGAGGATATATTATTATATTATCTATTGATATGAAACTACATAGTTATGTTGTATGAAGCTAAGGAATTAGGTATTATTGTCTTTCTATGTACTCTGTCAACACAGTTTGTACAGCACTCTTTGTTTAACACTGGTTATAGCTCTCCATAAATAAGCACAGATTCCTTCTATAAAACTATATCCATTCATAAAACACACACCACGTAGATTTTGGTTCTATTTTACCAGTAAAGTTGAGAGAGCTGCTCTACACCTTTAAGCTGGCAGGATCAATCATATGATGCAACGCAAACGATAAACCCTCCATACAGAGCAGTGCAAAGATTTGATTGGTTGAAACCTGTGAATGCCCAACACTGATAATTAACATTCATGTCACAACCCTGCAGTTTCATTCAGTCCTTGCTTTCTCTTAGCTGACGCTATGCCAGACTGCGCCACTTGAGGGCGATCACATATTACCCAGCAGTATGCTTCCAATCCTTCAGTCATATACTTATTTCATGAGGCACAATGTTAACATAAGAAAGGTGGAGATAATGGTATAAAGGGGTAATAGTCTGCTCTACAATGGAGAAGGGTCTTTCAAGCCCTAGAACACATCTGCACTGCAAAATCACTTGAGAAGTCTGTGCATTTAGCTCTATCAGTGACACAATAAATATATCAATAAATTAAATACATTCTTAGCATTAGTAATGCATCACCTGTTAGTATGATAAAACGATTCCACACCAGAAAATATGTGTTACAATGTGTCATTTTTCAAGCTATTTAGTTGTACAGTTAACCATTCCCCTAATCGACTAGCAGCAAGAGGTCCCACGGCCTACCAGCGATCAGATTCACGTCCCCGTCCACAAACTAAGCACCTCACCCAATGAACTCACCCTTCGCAAAAGGAAAACTAGTATGGACACTCAAAATAGTAAATGTCAAATGGATGAAAAAAAAAAAAAAAACTGAATGCCTGAAAGATGAAAGTGGCTTTTAGATCACAGAAGTAGATGATAATCAGCACAAATTACCCAAAGTATATGCTTGTTCTGATTTGGCATCCTCCCCATAATCAAATTATTTCATTTTCTGACTAATACAGGAGTTCTCTTTTTCCTTGTCTCCTTTCCTGCAAGAGACAAAAGTTTTTTTTCTAGACAAAGACAGGCATACACTCATTTTATAGCTTTTAGATGCACTGAGGTCTTTCACTATATACTGAAAGACCGTTTGTGAAGACGTCAGGCCTTCTAGTAAGAAGCTCACCTAGATCTATACACAGTGCTTTATCGTAACTATGAACACTTTTGTTATTAAAACGCAATCTGAAACTGGCAAATGTATAGTCAGGTGCCAATAAGTCTGCTTTTTTCCCCCATACCTGACTTATCCAAAAGAAAAATTATAAAACCACAGATAATATCAGAAGCACAGGTATATCCATGTATCAAGAGTATAGTCAAACTAGGACAACAACTATCATGCCAAGTCTATGTTTATCTGACAGGCGTAAAGATAGTCATGATAATATTTCCTCACTTTGTTATGTGGTTGGATAAAGAGCTATCTTTTGATTGTCTAGAAACTAAATGTAAGAGAGAGAGGCACCAGACTGTAAAGAAGGACAAGTAAAACAAACCAGTAAACAAATAAAGAGGTCTCTATATAAATATAAACTCTAGAATTGTCTGATAACTATGGAGTTGGTCAGCGCTTGAACAATGCACACAAATAGAAAACGGCAGTCCTGGAACAAATCATTTGTTCTGACCTAGATCAGCTTCATCCTCCCTGCTTTCTCACTTTTGCCGCGAGGCAGAAGAGGTCAAATTAACCCCAGGTCAGTGTCTAACAGCAATCATACCAGTCTATAAAATGCGCATAAAAGATAGAAGGCACAGAAACACAAACCCACTGTGGAGTGGGGTGGACTGACAGCAGCAGTTTTCTGGGAGCAGACTTGACGAAGCTGCAGGTCCGCTGGCAGCAGATGGGTTGCGTACAACTTGCGATGTCTGGAAAAGAACAGGTTTATATATTTGCTGTCTCGTTTTCATTTAGTTTGTTTTGGACCTCTGTGTGGATATGACTGAGTCGTTCACCATTCTTTCCATTCCTAGTTACGAGACTTGCATCAGTCCCGAGAGCCAGAGTCCCATTTAGGTGGATGATGAACCATGAGGTGACTCAGTCGTGTTCCTGAATGCACCCCCGTAATCAAAAGTGGCTTCTTCATTTGATCCATTGGATAACTATCCCTAACCTGCGCTGAGCACAAAAAGCTGGTGTACTTGAAGGCCCACTGCACAGCAGATTTATACTGCTCTCTTCCATTTGGTCTTTCAGATCAAAATGAAGAGGGAAGCCACTTTATGCTACAGATGTGATGCAGTCCTTTTATTATACACCTCATCCTATTTTATCACACCCATCTCTTTCTGTGTTGTTTGATTTCCTGTTTTTGACTGCGCAGGTCCTGTCTTTTCACCGACCGGCTTGGCTGCAGTCATATTTGCCACCACAGACCCTTTGCTCTGTTGTCTCTTTTCCTGTTTGGCTGTGCCTTCAGTCTTGCTGGTGCTACGTTGGTGGACAGGGGTTGTTGTTTTCACAGGGATGGGTGCTTTCCCCTGGGGCAGACGGGGGTCTTCTCCAATGTTGACGGTGAGGTTGGTGTAGAGAGGCTCCAGCTCTTTGGAAAGGAGCTCGTAGGTCAGAGAGTTGAGGCCATCAGAGCGCCAGTTGAGTCTGGTCCTTTTCAGAAGGTCAAACCTAGAAAGATTAACATAATATAACAGGTTTGTGTGTGTGTGTGTGTGTGTGTGTGTGTGTGTGTGTGTGTGTGTGTGTGTGTGTGTGTGTGTGTGTGTGTGTGTGTGTGTGTGTGTGTGTGTGAATTTCAGGGTCAAACTTTAAAGGAACAGTTTGACATAATGGGGAATTTGTTAATATACTTTCTTGCCAAGAGTTAGATCAGAAGATTGACACCACTTTCATGTATGTGTGCTAAATATGAAGCTGCGGCCTGGAAAGTGTTAGCTTAGCTTGGCATTAAGACTGGGGACAGGGGGAAAGAGCTAGCCTGGCTCTGTCCAAAGGTAAAAAAAATCCACCTGTCCAAATATTTCTTGGCCATGGGCAGTGACTTCCTGGAGTTTGTGCTGGAAGTGATTGTGCCAGGAGAGAAATAGCTCCAGCAAGTAACCCTTGTAAGACCAAAACTTGTCATATATCTACACTTTTGTTTTTGTATGGATTACATTAAAGAGATATACCATGTTAATTAGTGAGCTGTAGATTTGCTGGTAGGCAGGTTTTGTTGCTTTGTACAGATCCAGGCTGTTTCCCCGTTTTCAGTCTTTATGCTAAGCTAAACTAACCATCTCACAGACCCTTTGCTCATAGCTTCATATCAATCCCCTTATCTAATTTTCTGCAAGAAAACCAATAAGTGTATTTCCCAAAATGTCAAATTATTTATTTTAACAGTACCACGTGAAAAAAAACCTCTTCATAAAAGTCAATAAAGTGCTCCTGAGATTGAAGAACAAGGTTAGTCTTAATTGTGTTTGAGATATATTTCCATGTGGATGTGACCGGTGGTGCTACAGCTGATTTGCAGATGCTTGTTTCTATAATCAAGAAAGCCTTTCCAAAGCATTATGGACGAGAAAAAAGTGGGTGATTTTTAAATCCAGAAAACAGATGAGTATGCTGCCTGAAGCAGAAGAATCTGCTGGCACCACAGACTGAGCAAAGGAAAATGCCAACCCCTTACAAAACAGAATGTCAACAAACAACAAAAAAATGCAACACCCATTATTGTAAAAACTCAACATGCAAGGGGTTGGAGATAGGACAGGTTTGGACAAAAAGACAACATAATTCTGATGCCTGTCTCCAGCAATGGGAATGAAGTCCAGACAAATATTAGTGGCAAAAAGTGAGTGATTATCCGTAAGTTAAATGCAATTTGTTATTTCATAATTTAAAAAAAACAAACACCCAACTAGAAAGGGGCAGATACACTAGAAAATCAGAAAATCAAAACGGGAAAAAAGCCCTTACAAAAGTTACATATGTTTACATTTGTACCTGCGTGGATTTTGCTCATTGCCTCTGTCTCCTTTATGCTTGATCATCTTGTAATGACCGATGGCCACTGGAGGGCGCACGATCTTCATGCCAGATAGACGTACTCTGGATAGGCAGCACACAACAGGAGTCAACAGGAACAGCAGATTCTCAATCAAAAAGAACAAAACTGGAAAACTCAATCTCAGAGTCAGGATAATATCAGATCAACAAACCTCTATCACTGAAAGCAATAACGCTACACAATCTAAGCACATCTAGCCCCTAAGGGACATGTTTAAAAACAGACAAATAAAGGAAACAAGCCTAGATGCTGTGGGTGACGTATGAGAATAACATACTTGAATGGCCTATAGGCAGTGGAAAACACTGTGGTTCCCTTTTTCCACCTCTGGTGCTTGTGGACCACCCCAGTCATTTAAGTCAATCAAAACATGCAACTAATGTGGTGAATGTCCTTTATATAATCTTTTTTTTTTTTTTCAAAGACCATGCATAAATGGCAAAATTTTATTCAAAGGAGGGGGAAAATTTTGTAGTTTTGCTTCATGTTACAATTTGTGCTAGCTTCTGGATTATCACCTTTCTGTTGCATTCAGTGCCTCTCATAACAGACTGGCAAATGCTAGAAGAGCAAGAGTGGAGAGAGGGAACCATAGCACAGAAATAAGATTAGCCTGAAAACTGACTGAAAACTCTTAAGCACGCAGCCCAGCCCAAATCTGCGAGCTATTCCATGCAAACGTACTCACTGAGCCCACTCCAAGAGACACACAGCAAAGCCACAGCAATGGGAGGGGACGTTAAGATGAAAGATGATGTTAGGACACATAAAATAAAAGTCAAAGAAAAGCAAAACATGTGGCAATGAAACTGTAAACATAAGGAAAAAAAATGAATGAGTAAAGCAAAAAAATAGTGAAAAAGTATACGAAGCAGAGAGGCTTAAATTGCCATGCCTGTAGTTGTAGGGTGTGGACCTCTGCCACATTCACCCTCCTCACCTGGCGGCGATGTCATCATCCTCTCCACCCCAGCCCCAGTACTGGTTGGGGAAGCCATTCATCTTCATGTACTGGTCTGGGGTCACTGCAGATACTCCACCAAAATACTGTGGGTACGGCAGCCTGGGAGAGTCACACCATCAATGCACAGTCTTGAAACTGATGTCTCAGCGTGATGCATTCATATGGAAGTCCGCCCAAGCACACACTCACGCTGCGCTTTTACCTGTATCTGAACTTGTCCATGGCCACAGACAGGTGCGTGGGGAACTGCTTGTGGCAGGTGTAGGTGTTGTGGTCGTTCTCGGGCAGCAAGTCGACATCGTGCAGGAAGATGCAGCTCCAGTCTTCATCTCTGAGGGCCTCTCGCACCCCAACGTTGAGCAGCTTGGCTCGGTTAAAAGTACCATTCCCCCACTGAAGCCACAAACAGAAGCAAAGGGTAACGCTTAGCCACACATGACTGTATTAACTCTAAAACAAGCACAGCATGTGTTAAGTGCTCAGTTTTGATTGGCTAAGGGACACCATCTAAGGTGCGTCATTACAGAACAACAAATGATGTTTTTGAATAATACAATAACTGAAAAATAATGCTCTGGCAAAAGTATGGTTGATAATGTGTGATTTTCCAAAATTGTGCTGCAGCAAATGCATAAACACGTATCTCAAAACCTTGGCTAATAAAACCAAAATTAAGTGTATGGCTATGTACCACAAAAGATAAATGAGAAAATATGTTTTGGTATAATTTATTTAGGAGAACTTACCCTTTAAATCAGATGTTTAGATTACTTGATTAATATATTTCGTACAGTAGTATTACGCTGGGAATAAACAGGTGTTACAACCACTACCACACCAGTAATAATCCATTATTACACAGTAATACACCAGTAAAACCCTTGTAGTACCCCAATATTACAACATAAATATTCTATTAATCCACCAGAATTTCACCACTATTGTGTAATAATACATAATATTAATTCACCGGTAATATTCAAGTATTATACCAGTGATAAATTAGTATACACCATTTACATCAGGACATGTTAGTATTCATTTGAGGAATATTTATATGTGTGACACACCAGCTATATACCAGCATCACACCATTATTATATCACTATTATACGAGAAATATACCAACACAAAACCAGCACAACAGTCTTTTCTTTTGCACATGGAGGGAGACACTGCGAGCTATTGATGGCCACTGAAAAACCAGCATTTGAAACCAGCCTGAGCGCACACAAACACTCATACATAACCTGACCTGCTGCACTATATAGATGCTGTAGTGGATCTGCTGTCTCTGCAGGAAGGGGTGGAGGTGGTAGAGAAGGGCACGGAGGTGGGTCTGCCGGTTCCGGTATGGTACCACTATTGCCGTGTGGTGGCGGGGTTCACAGTCCGGAGGCCGGTAGCGGCCGCCTGGCAACACTAACGGATTCCTCTGTCTGATCTCCTCCAGAGACAGAGGAGAGGAAAGATGGACAGACACAGGTCCGACTGGAGGGGAGAAAGGAAAGGAAAGGAAAGGAAAGGAAAGGAAAGGAAAGGAAAACGGTTTTAGTGATACTGTCTGGCTTTCACTGTATATGCATGTCATACATATTCAACACACGTTAAACCCCTCGCTCCCTTACCCAGCAGTGGGGAGGGGATATGGCAGTCTCTCAGCGGTGGTCCTGTGCCAGGTGGTCCAGTGCCAGAGTTGCGAGGCGGGGGGGGCGGTACTTGCAGGTGACTGAGGTTGGTGTAGACGTCGTGAGGTCGCGAGTAATCAAACTCCGGCTCCGTGGTGTGCACCAGGACAGACACCAAGCCTCTGAAGCCCCCAAGGGAGAAATAGAGGACAAAGGCAAACTGGAAGCCCACCAGCAAGGCTAGTGTGCACGGGGAGTCCAGAGAGCGCCCACAGCACGCCATAATAAAGTAAGATCGCAGAGATACGGTGAGATTTCAGGTGGGGAACAGGATGGAGGGATGGGAGGAGAAAATTTGGGGGAAAGCAAGTGGTAGCTGGATGAGGAGGGTGGAGGAAGAGGTAGGAAATGAAGAAGGAGAGGCAGAAGGAGGGGGTGGGGGTAGGGGGGTGGGAGGCAGTGCTGTATACAGGCTCAGGCGTGCAGGTGGTGTGTATCCATCTGTAGGAATGGGTAATAGTAGTGGTGAAGCTCAGTCAGCACTGCCATCACCTCCAGACCATAGACGTCACTGAGAGGAGAGAAGAAAATGATTGTCTGTTAATCACATTTACTGCTTGTTCCTGTTGTTATTGCATTACATGGGTCTAGATGTAGGGTACCTGATTTGGCAAGGGTCTAATTAAAACCTGTCACAGGCCGGAAAGGGTTCACTCCACCTCTCTCCTCCTCTTCCTCCTTTCATCACCAGGCTTTCTGAGAGAACACAAACCCAAGTGAGTAACAATGCAGCAGCAAATTTGTCTCGGCAGGCTACTGCTGTGTAGTCCACTGGGAGCTCAAATAAACCGGGGGAATGGCAGGCAGCTACAAACAAATGTCATGTTGGCTTCTTTATTTAGCATGGCTTATTTTCAGCAGTGACTTGCCACGGGGCGTATGCGGATCAAATTAATCCACCGTCGCAGTTCCCCGTGTGTCCAAACAACTGCACGCTACGGCAAGCCTTGTGAGCCTGGATCCATCAGCGGAGGTGCCGCTGGATTTCCTGAGACAGGAAACGAGAATCCGAGGCGGTTGGGAAACAGATAGCCGCGGAGGAGCAGCAGCGCCACGGCCACCAGCACAGATAGCGCTCCACCCAGGTGATTAGCCTATCAGCATCTGTCGCCGGGCCTAGGCAGGCAATCGTGGGCATTATTTGCATGACTGACGTGAAAAGGATTCTACTAGCCAGGATCGCTAGCCACAAGATTATTACATGTTTAATTCTTGGCTCCTTGCAATCGCTGCTGCACCAGCCGACTCACCGGTACGTCCCTGCGACATTTCAAATTCAGCCCCCGGCTCCCTCTGAGAATCGACGGGCCGCCGCCAGCGAGCGGACGTGATGGACCAAAAGATAGGCGACCGGTTTTCTCTCTCTCTCTCCCTGATGCTGGTCGCTCCTCCTCCTCCTCCTCCTCCTCCTAATCTCTCATCCGAGGCGAAATCTCCCCGTGGCTGCTGAGAGAGCGCTGCAGACGCTTTCAAACGCAAGAGCATCGCCGCACTTCCGTCCCCTGTCGACACAGGCGAGCGCGCTCTGCCCTCGTCGACGCACGGCTGTCCCGGCGGGTCAGGTGGGCGACGCGCACCGCGCCATGTTTGAAATGGAGACGGAAACTAGGATGTTTGCCACTGACGATCGATTGATGAATGCATGAATATTTGACCTTGTACAATCAGCGCTTATTAATATTTATCTGGATGCAAATGAAGTTAAGGAAGCTAGTGTGGAAGCTGGAAATCCTATTTGAAGCTTCATACTTATTAGAATATGACTTCTCACATCTTTGTCTGGATGTTGGCATATATATTTTTTATTTGTTATCATTTTGTCAGAGTGAAAAATGTTTTCTGTACATATTTATGAAAGTTTTTTGGGGTTTGTTTTGTTTTGTTTTCACCCTGATCTCATTTTTTCTTTTTTGTGGTTGTATTTGTAGGGCTGTACATTGTGAGGACCACTTTGAGTTTTTTGGAAAAGTGAGGACATTTTGGCCGCTCCTCACTTTCTGACACACCTTCAAAGGGCTGTTTGAAGGTTAAGACTTGGCTTTAGGGTCTGAATTAGGTTTAGGTTAGGGTGAGGGGCAAGGGAATGCATTATGTCAATGAGTGTCTTCACAAAGATAGAAGTACAAACATGTGTGTGTGTGTGTGTGTGTGTGTGTGTGTGTGTGTGTGTGTGTGTGTGTGTGTGTGTGTGTGTGTGTGTGTGTGTTCATTTGTGCTGAACACAGTGAAGAACTCTGGGGGAAGAGTATGACATTGTGAGACTGAATCCCACAGCAGAGACAAGAGAGTCTCACAATCAAGTAGGAATGTGACAAGAAATTTTGGTCAAGACATTTGTTGTGGCTAAAAACAGTTCTCACACACACACACACACACACACACACACACACACACACACACACAATAAAAATCTAAAAAAACCACACAGCATCAATTCAAACACTTTCATTTTCATTCTTTTGATCACTAGAAAAAAGGCTCTTCACTGCTGAATACAGCTTAAGTACGTGTACATTGATAACAAAAAAACTGTCTTCTTGACCACAATTGAGAAAAAGACTATTTTTACTTTATTTTCCCTTTAAATATATCATATGAAATGCTCAAATTGATGAAAAATTCATGACTTCAGGCCATCGTTACTGTAAATTTGAATTTTAATTTGAATCCTGTCCACTGAATCAAATTATCATGAACATCTTTGTCTGTTTCTGACTCTTGTACATTCTAGGATTGAATCCCACAAATGTCCAAACAATCAGCTGTTGTACTATAATGTATGGAACGTGACTGTGTTGCGCATGTTCGTGTTCAAGCGTAAAGCTTTTCTCTGATTAGGCTTTTTAAAATCTTTACAAAGTGTAAGATTCATTCATCAAATATTTTCCATTTTTGATATTTACTCTTTATTTCTCACACAGCATCCAACCCAGGTGCATCAGTTGTTCACTGGCTTAATGCAGCAGGCTAAAAAATGTTTTTATTCACATGCAGCAGTAGCTTGTCAGATTACAGAACAGAGACAGGACAGAATACTTATGGCTAAAGTAGTTCCTCATAGGTCCTCCAATGTAAATAGGCTAACCCCCCGGTAACCCTGAAGCAGATAAAAGCATAACAGAAAAACTGTGCAAAACAATGCATCAACACTACTATTGTTTGTAGCACTATGTGAACACACTACCTTCATTGTCTCAAAGCAAAGCAGATGTGTGTTTTCTCTATCTGAGGGAAACCCCCACGACCTCAGTGTCCCCTCTAGGAATACTGTATTAAAGTATGACAAAGACAGTATAATATTGAGTAAAGGCACAGGCTCCTTACACAGGCACACTGGTGGTTCAGTAACCTCAGGCAAATAAGAAAAGATGTTTAGCTCTGAAGAGGGGAATTTTAAACTGTACCTGTTGGTCTTTTAATCAATCAACTGCCATGATATACAGTGGGGTCAAAAGTCTGAGACCACTTTCCGTTCCCATCCCACCGTATACAAAAATGCTGTTTAACTGGTGATGCACTTGAACTGAAGTTTCAGCTTTTTGTGCAATTGTTTTTGTGTCTGTCTGTGGTGGAAATAGCCCCAATTCTGTGACCAGTTGTTTATTAATACAGTATCATCAGTCACAGAGTTGAGGGACCAAATGGCTTCAGACCAGTGAAACAGGGACAATGTGGTGGATCTCCCAAATCAGCACACACAGAAAGTCATACAGAGCACCTTTTTATATATAAAAAAAAAATCTATAAAGCATTGCGTTTCTATTTTTTACTCGTAATCTTAACCAAAATGTTAATAAAACAAAAATGACTTCTATCACAATAAGCACTATTGTGTAAAAAAAAAATGGAATGAAATGCTTCACAAGTTTTCAGTACTCATTTTTCATTGATTCAGACTGGGGAAAACATTCTTCTCAGACAGTCTCCTCTGTTTCATCCTTTTCAAATGGTACAACTCTAAAACCTTAGATTCAGAGATTCGAAAACTCAGATGAAGTACTGCAAGCACTTTGCTTTCCGCTCCCTTCAAGTTGTGTTATTGTGTTTTTGACTTCTCCTTCTATTTCATCAGTTTATTGCCCATTTTCTCCATCACTCACCCTCTCTCCAAAAAAACATCAATAATAATAAAAAATAATCTTCTGCAATATGAATTCACTTTCCTCTATCTCTCAAGTTTTTTCATTAATTAAATTATCTGCTCCTCCTCCATCACCTTCCCCTCACTCTCTCCATCTCTCAGCAACACCCTGTCTTTACTTTTTGTAGTTGCCAAACTGAATGGCAAGCCGGTCGCTGACACAGCGGAACGTTGCAGGCTGCACCTCCCAGTATTTGACAGGGTTAGCAAACAGGCTGATGCCGTTATAGAATGTCCTCTTCATCCCAAATCCTCGAGGGCAGAAGTCATCCACACCCACCTGGCTGATGTTGTTGGAATGCAGGTACACCACCTAGAAAACGGGAGTTGCAAAGACGAGGGTGAGTAGAGCATCCTGTTAAACATTCGACCTCAGATGCTTGTGCACCTTAGACTCACCTGTAGGTATTTCATATCTGGGAGGCCTTTGGGGACACGGGTGAGGCGGTTGTTGTCCAGATGCAGCTCCCTCAGCCTGGGCAGGTAGGACATACTGCCGTTCTCTATGTTCCGGATATGGTTAAAGCCAAGGCCCAACCTGGAAAAAAGTGAGCCAAGGAGTTAAAATGTCAAATATTCAGAAAACAGGTTGCTGCATGGTACATTACCTTAAGTGTTTAACTGCTTAGCTTAACTGATTATTATCGGTGCAACAAAGTGATATTTAGCCAGATAAGAATTAGAGCCATAGCAGCCTGGCCATGTACCTGTGAAAATAAATAATCCCATTAGCGACTGGAATTGTGTAGGAAGGAGGTGAAAGAAAACTCGTAGACAAGAAGCAATTTGAGAGGCCTTTTTCACAGAAAGAAATTTCTACATGTCACAGGAGTAAATAATGAATAAACGATGGCTGAATTCCCTTTAGCTGCTTTAATTTCTGTGTCCTGGTTCATGCTGGCTCACTGCCTGTCATGGCTTACTGGGACACTTGAATAGAACAGACCCACCATTGATGTTATTAGTAGCACCTTTGTGCTTTTCCTACGAGTCAAATGTCTGCCGTGAATAAAGGTCTGTAAAGAGTGGAGATATTGTCTTCAGGTTCTTGCTGTTGTGGTGCTTGTTTTCATCCTACATTAGAAGATTTCGGAGAGGCTGCTGACCGGAGTGGGAATAGACACATACACAAGCTTACAGGAAATTCATACTGTTATCCTGCTACTTTAAAGTGGCATGTCAATGTAGTTCATTTTATTACCTCTAAGGGGCACTGCCGACTGGTAATGTATATATATATATATATATATATATATATATTTTTTTTTTTTTTTTTTTTTTTTCAAACCACAGGATAATTCTTTACAGATGCACAAGCAAAGCCCTCAGGGTGCAAAAAAAATCAGTGAGTGTTAGAAATGACTTTGGTGTTGAGGTGTGGAACCTGTACCTGTACAGGTTTTTGTAGCGGCTCAGGTCCTCCAGTTCAATAGCCTGGATCTGGTTGTGGTCCAGATGAAGCTCATTGAGACTCTCTGGGAGATCTGAAAGACAGACACTATATCTGTAAGACTCCACTTTAGGGTGAGATTTGATTTTGTCCCACTTTGCTTTCTTGTTAGAGGTAAAAGGATCATTTGACATTTTGTGAAATGCACTTAGTCACTGTCTTAGAGTTGATGCCACTCTTTCATCTGTCAGTTAAATATGAATCTACAGCCACTTAGCCTAGCTTAGTATAAAGACTGGAAAGAAGGGGAAACAGCTAACCCAGCTCTGTCCAAAAGTGAAAAAATCCACCTACCGGCACCTTTAAAGCTCACTAACACAGTGACACGTTAACACTTTATATGTCGTTTTTTTAATGTATGCAAAAATCAAAGGATAAAAACAACAATTTGCGGTTTTATAGGGGGTTTTGCATTGGACTATTTCTTTGGCTGGCGGCAGTGACTTCCTGGAGACTTGTTGTTACCATGCAGTTGAAAGGCAACCAGCGGAGTCTCCATTGTACAGATTAAACAAATAATATACTCTATGAAATGTTAATTAAGGAGTTTTAGTAGTTTTGGTATGAAGATTTATTTTTTTACCTTTGGACAGAGCCAGGCTAACTGACAGAGCCAGGCTAACTGTTTCCCCCTGTTGCTAGTGATGGCTTCATATTTACTGTACACAAATGAGAGTGGCATTGATTTTCTCATCTAAGTCTCGGGAAGTATACTTCCCAAAATATGTATTTCCTTTAAAGGTAGCCTAAAACAGTGTGATGCCTCCATTTTAAATATGTTAGCATTTTAGCGACAAAGAGGAGTTACCTTTTGGCACCCCAGTCAGCTTGGCCTCTGATATACGCAGATAATTCAGTTTCAGTCCCTTGAAGGCTCCAGGCTCAAAACCACTGTTATGGATGGGGTTTGCTCCCATCTCTGCATGATAAAGGGAATATTTGTGCACGTCAAAATACAATGCCAGTGCTATAAAGGGGCACAAGCAGCGGTAAACACCACAGAATGTAGCCTAGATTTGTTTAAGTCATCAGCATTTCTGACCTATGCAGTTCATGTTGCCCAGTCCAGTGAAGGCTCCAGCTGCCACCTTCTTGATGTGGTTCTCATGGATCCTCATCTCAACCAGAGAGGAAGGTAAGTTCTTAGGGATAGTGGTCAGCAGGTTTTTGGAGAAGTAAAGCTTCTGCATGTGCTTCAGAGGGACAAATGTTCTAGGGTGGACTTTGGAAATAAGGTTATTCCTCAGAGACAGACCCTGAAATTGAAAAAAAAAAAAAAAAAGTAACCAAGGAGAATCCATATTCAATCAACACCCATGTTTTTTAATCTGTGTGAAAACATCGGTAGCACCCAAACAGTCAGAAAATGAAAAGAACGAAAACAAAAATCATACACAAAGCGTACAAGAACTTGTTTTTGCATTATCTGTCTCTAGTGAATATGTTTGAGTGAATTAAAACAGATCCAGCAAAAGTTCACAGCAGTCCAACTCACAGCAGACTGTTCCTCCACCTGCGTTGGCTGAAAGATGGAGACAGATGTAGGCTGAGGTAAACAGACCTTAATAGAGATGTTATTGTATAATGTCATGTTGGGAGTTTCCTAAGCTGCCAGACTTAATACTGCTCTTGGTCAGCACTCTTGAATGTAGGTCAGGAGTGAGCAAAAGCCTGTCTGCTATGAGAGCTTGAATACTCCCATTTGGCTTTGGGCTCAAACTTTAATACAATTAAAGCTCTCAGAGCGAAGGGCAGTGGAGGGAGAAAGAGAAAGGAAATGAACCTCTAAATCCCTGAGAAAACGGAGGGTCATAATCATATTTCACACTACCGAGACCAATACGAGCTGAGCTGAATCATTGGCACATCCTCGAGAAGTGCTGAGCTGATGCTGAGAGGGACATTATGGATGTGACCAGACTGTGTGTGTCTCTTACATATAAGTTAGTAAGGCCTTTGAAGTCGTTCTCTTTAAGCTCAGTGATACGGTTGTTCTGCAGGTCCAGGAACTTGGTGTCGAGAGGAATATTCTTTGGCACCTCAGTCAGACCTGAAGACAAGACCAATAAAAACACAGAAAGGATCATACTCCATTAAATGCTTCAATGGATGACTGTGAACCAACACCCTAAAAACAGTTTGTTTTCCATAGGAAAACTCTTAGGATATCTTAGTCAGACATAGACCTTGGAAAATAAATAGTCACTGTGTGTTTTAAAACCTCCATCAGGCCTAAAAAAATTAAACCCGTCACACTCCCACACAATCGCAAATGAGCACTTTGGGGCTCCTCGTCTATTATTTTAATGAGAGGTGGACATACACACAACCTTGGAGGTCACACACAGACGTCAAAGTAAGACATAACTAACATTACTGGTTTGTCACTGTCAAAGACATGCACACAAACACACGCTCACACACACAGATTCACATATTCCCCTCACACCAGATGGGGACACCAGATGGTTTCCATCTGGTTTCCATTTGACAGAAGTCACAAAGGATGCAACTTAAATACCTTCAGAAAAAAATCACACACCAAATAAAACGAAGACCCAGACAAAACCCAGACACACGGAGAGAAACAGAGAGAAATACAAGCTGTGTGTGTTAATGTGTTTGTGGTGAAGCTGCAGTTGCATTTGGGAACATAGGTGTGTTAATTTTGGCTTCTTTGTGACAGAAAACACCTGCTGAGAAGTAGTAATGAAGTAGTGAAAATTTACAGTTAAGAACATCAGTGAAAAGCATAATCACCAAAAGCTGTTACGGTTAGGGTTGTTTATGATTATTGTTTACCAAGCCATAAATTCATACAGGCCAAGAATGGGTTACAACAAGTGGACAGCGTTAAGAAATACACCTGCATTATTCCAGTCAGGGATCTCTCTGGAGAAATGACTCAGCACGCACACAACCACAGCAACCAGTGATCGTTAACAAGACCACATCACTGAGCCATGCGGACAAGTGTGGTCAAATGTGGTCAGTGGCACAGACGGGCTACAGTAAGTGAATCCTCTACCAGGGCCGACCTAATCTGGACCACGACCATGTTGCAACCGGGCCTACTGGAAAGAGAGTGCCAGCTGTCCCACTGGGATCCAATCTGCCACCAACCACATCTGATCCACACAACTCTACCCAGAGCTGTCCTTCTAGAGTTAAGTTTAGATACATGGCTTTGGCTGTACTGTGCCACACCCTCCATGTCACCACACAGAATCAAAACCCTCAGCAGTTCCCTCTGACGTTCTATTCACACCGTGTCCACACAGTGCTGAGAGATCTGGTGCAATGGCCGAAGGGGCTTAGGGCTTTATAATGTAGCCTTATCCCAGAAATTAAAAAGCAAGAGAAATTCATTAGTTGTGGGTGAAAGATCAAGTTTCAATCCTAAAATAATGTTTCGATTATAAACCAGACTTTGTTTCTATGATTTACTTTTATCTTTAGCATAATAAAGTTATTACAAGTGCTGTGAGAGCAATATGACTCCAAAAGTGCAAGATGTTACCAGGTGGATTTATGTGGTAGGAAATATTTACCTTCCAGTCAACACCTGCAGCTTTTGACATGCATCCTGCCAACTGGAAACCTTTGGATTTGTATGCCTGCATCAAACCCAACTTTCACCAACACCCTGATGAACTGAATCCCTTAACCCTCCAAACCATCAAACCACAGCACTTCACCCTTATCAGCCACAAATCTCAAAGCCTTTACCACAAACTGACAAAACTAGCACCCTCTTAAACCCCAGCGCCCCTCAAACCAAATACCCAACATCATGCTGGGATGCACACTGAGGGGAGACAGACGCCACCGCCAAAGTACATCTGTTCTAAATAAGCACTTGTCATCTCGGAAATTATACGCTTCCAGATTTACCCGCTGTAGAAAGACCAGGGACAGTAAATATATAGAGCTTGTAAAATGATGATTTGACAAAACTCTTATGTCTATTCTTACAGCACCAAAGAAATGTAATTCATTCTTATTTATGTATATAAAGATTCCTCATATTATACTGGCTATAGAACGCTGATAAGCTGTCTGTGTTTAGACACAATGGTCGTACAGTCAAGAAAATGGAGCATGTGTTTATATGGAAACATGGCAAAAATTAAGTCACAGACAGACAGTAAAAGCATCATGTAAATCATATTTTGTGATAGGTCATTTTTTGTTTATTCGTCGGGAAAAAGCAGCATGTTGTTGTATCATAATGGTAAATATTCATAATCCTCAAATCATCTTGATATAAAAACTCTTTTTATCTTTATCATCAATTCCTTTTAATCCTATCGTCCATCTTTAAATCTGTTTAGACTAACTCGTTTTTCCTTCCATCCTCCCTTCCTGTTTTGGGTCTCCATTAAACATCCTGTCCACGTCCCAAAACCAACATGAAACAGCTCTTTAAAGACAGTAAGAATATTATAAACTTTTCATCTTCTCCCGTCAAAGAATGATGTTTTTTCTGATGCTACTGTGTCTTTTTCTCTGCCTTTCTCTAACTCCCTCCTTCTTGCTCTTGATCCTTTTTCGTCTGTCTTATTTTGCCCCCCCCCCCCCCTTCCCCTTGACTCAGTCTTTTCTCCTTTTCTGCTCAAACCATTTCTCTCCTCCTCTCCCACCCAGTATCTACACACAAAGTCTGGAACACAAAATCCCTCAAAGAGATGCTTTCCCTTGTGAAAATACACCCGCATTATCCCGAGGGGGAAATTCCTCCCTGGGATAATTCACCAAAGGGGGGGTTTATTCTCTGGCGATATGAAAGCCACGCAAGGCTCAAGTCATGCTCACTTGCTCTGTCATTGAAATCATTTGTTTTCCTTTCTGAATCTCCTGCCACACTCACTCACGGAGAAATGATGACAAAGCAACACAGGCATGCATCTCTGTTGTTTCTTTCTCACACACTCTCACTGACCGAGGTCAGAACACTGGACGACCCTGAGTTGACAGTGGCAGCCGAAGGGGCACATGGGCATGTCAGGGGTGAGGACCTCCTCTACGGCTGAACCTTCTTCCTCATCCCTCATCATCGTCATCATCCCGCCGCTGTCCATACTGTCCATGGCAAAATCCCAGAAGCCTCTCTGCTCAAAGGGCAGAGTCGAGGTGGGGGAGAGCAGCCGGGCCACGCATAGCAACAGCAGGAGGGAACAATGTGGCAGCATCTTTTACTTACTGAGAAAACAGAAAAAGGAAGGAGAGCAGCGTCAGTTTTATTGAACGTAAATGTGTACACTCAGTTGGCAATTTATCAGGTTAACCCAGCTAAAATGAATGCGGTCTAACACAACAGCCCTGCAATAAATCCTTCATTACTAAAGGTTAGAATTTTTTGTTTGAATTTTTTTAGAGAGGTTTTGAATCAACTGTATGATCAGTTTGGAGGCTGTAATATACGGAGCTGTTGAATGGTATTGCATTATACTAATATTGTGTCCAATCCATTTATATCAATGAGGGTAGACAGGAATATGCATATGGGATGTTGTAAAATGAGAGAAAAAAGAAAGAAAAATTGCATGAGCATGGCTGGATTACCAACTGGACAAAGCAGACGACTGCCCTAGACCCCCTGGGGCCCCAGACCCTCAGGGGCCCCAAAAGCCCAAAGTTGACTGTGAGTCAATGGATTTTTTTGGTTACTGTATTAACAGAAAATGTGTTCATGAGTAAAATTTGCTCCACTATATCAACAATCAACTAATGTGCATCAGGGGTTATTACTTAATTATTTTAGTTTATATTGTGCTTGAATGGTGCATACCTAAACATCTAAATCTTCAAAATCATCAAAAACTGAGAGACACACAAAAAGCTTGGGGCAAGTATTGTTATTATTATTATCATTATTATTTTGTGTGTGCGTGTGGGTGTTGGCAGTGTCAACAACAAACTACAGCAACAGCCCCCTAACAGGTTAATCCAGCCATGTGCATGAGGGCAACATATTAATCGCAACATAGGCTGCAGAGAGTGGTCAGTGATAAATGGACACTGAAATATTATGAAATGGTCTGCTTAGTCTTAATTACAAAGCCCTACTGTTTAAACCACACCTAACAGGCAGACCAGGGGCTGAGGGCTGGTGAGGAGAAATGCACTCATTCCCCCGGTAGACTTGCCAGGAATCCACTCTGGGAATGAAAGTCACTTGAACCACACTGAAAAAATGTCACTGTCTGCTTCCTGCACACCAAGTCGATTCCCAGGAGAGCAAGTCTCTTCTCACTGGCCAATCAGATAGAGTAGAGGACATCACCTCAGCGGTGGAAAACTTTATTCCTGCAGCCGCACAGTCAAACAAAGCCACCATTCATTTAGAGGGGAAAATGGGTGTGCAAGACCAAGTGCAAATGCGTATGTGTGCATGTACACGTGCTCGAGTGTGTATGCATGTCATGAAACACGGACTCCATGATGTCATAGCTGTGAACACACACACTGCTAATTGAGGTCACCAGGCATACGAGCATCTGTGCTTGTTTGCTTGCTTTATCCTGTCTGCACTGAACTAACTAACACTTCAGCGCAGCCACTCAACCTACAATCTAATTCCCAGAAAAACTAATTATTACCAGACCAATTGATCCCTACAGCAGGAAATTGTGCCCCTTAGCTTGAAGTTAATCCTATGAAGTAAAGCCCAGTCCTACACCGGACCCTGGGATGACCTAAAACCCTATTATCTCTAACCTTGTCATGTTAATTCCTTCTCCGATCCCCAGCTCTGTAATCCTAAAGAGGGTTGGGAAGTCTTGATGCCAATGGTTAGCGTATATTACAGTGAAGTAGGGATCTGTTGCAGCATGATCGGGTTTTCACTGGAAGCCAAAGGGAAGCAAATTTTGGATTTCAGCATTATCAGGACAATGAGATTGATGAGGGAAAAATACAGGAGTGATGGTTCACAACGAGACTGACAACACAAGAGAGCAAGAAAAGGATGAAGGCCATTTTATCTACCAGAGGCCTTAAAGTGAAAATTCTGACGTTGTGGGTGTTGCTAAATTGTCTCAATCCCGTTCTTCTACTAAATATGACACCATTCTAAACACTTGCTTGGTCTTTGCCCTGTCTATTTCACTTAAGGTCCCAGGATATTTCCAGCAGCAGTGAGTGTTCACAAGACTTTGAATGGCCTAAAAGGGAGACTGCAATAACAGAGCTTCTGAGCGGCTTCAAGGGCTTTTTAATGTTGGGGAAATGCTTCTCATTCCACACTTCATAAAAAATGTTCTCTAAACTGATACTGATCCTTTAAATTACAAAAATAGAGCCTTAACAAAAACACATCACAAAGAAACCCAAGAATGTGGTCGAGCTAATACTTTACAGTGTTACAAGTTTATCAATTCAACTTCAGCCCTTACTGATCACATTCGTAACCTTACAAATACACAATTCAGCTTGAAGCCCTGAACTATACACAAAATCCAGGGCAAGAGAAAATTATCTATTTTCACTCTCTGGCCATTACACTTTAAAGTTGCTTATGCAATTCTCTGCAACTCTGAAGCATTTTCAAGCAACAAAAAATATTATTTAGGGTGGTGTTAAAAATCTGTGAAACAAAGAGCCTGTGCATAATGTGGACCTGCCCTGGAAGAATGAATAACTGGCCCCTGCAGTCTGCTCCCCGCAATAAAAATAGCTGCCAAATTATACCATTTTGCAGAAAATAAAAACCCCGTTGGCCTTGGCTTGGCCAGAAGAATGCAGCCAAAGGGACACAACTAGGGCATATATAGTCAGCATCACACAATGACACGCAACACACAAAGACGCACAAAAGAGCTGGAACATACACAGAAGACACCACCAGATTTATTTATGCACCTACAATTTCTGCAAATTGTGCCGTGCAACATTATGGGAGGTACAAGAAGTATAAATTGTAAATCTAAAATTGTGACACCAATGCTCTAATCTGTGGAGCCATTTTTCACTGGTCAAACCAACGGTTTGTCTGCCATTTGTAGAGATGGGGTAGTGGATGGAGATTTGCAGGCATAGGTGTTGAGGACGATGGCTGGGGGAAAAAAAAGAGACAGGAACAAAAAACAGTCTATCATCATCCAGGAATGATGTGTACTGTAAACACAACATGACGATAAGACTAAACTACATCCCACATTCAAGCAGCCTCTCTGACTGTAATAACCCCTTTTATCTGGCCCTTGTGTGTATGAATTCCTCTCCTCTCCCTTCACTTAAACTGTGAGCCATCAAACATCCGGCCTGAGAGGAAAACAAACCAAAGGTTTAATTGCCGTTGCCTCGGCTCTCCTCCCATCCAAAGGCCAAGAGTGGTTTAATGGATGGATGGACGGGAGACTATTTCTGTCTCGCTCACTATTTGTCTACGAAGTGCTGTGGAGTTTGTGTTTGTGTGTGTGTGTGTGTGTGTGTGTGTGTGTGTGTGTGTGTGTGTGTGTGTGCGTGCGTGCGTGCGTGTGTGTGTGTGTGTGTGTGTGTGGGAGGGGGGGTGACGATTATAAGGCAGACAGACCGAAAGACAGAGTGGGAGTTGTGTGTCGGCAGGATGTGAGAGATGAAGCAGTAAAGATACAGGGAAATGTCTGATTAGCACCCGCATCACATGTACAACAAAGTAGTACTGTCTTTGCAGTAAGATCTCTGGTGCACTTTATGGCCAGAAGTATATGGTTACCCCTTTACACATACATACTTTTGGTATGGGACTGGGGCTGCTTTTCAGGGTTTAAGCTAGGCCTCTCACTAAAGCATCTAACACCTGTGAGCCCGGCTTTATCATTCAGCATCAGTAATCACTCGCTAATGCTCTTGAATGGGTGCAAATCCCCGCAGCCAGGTTAAAAAATCATGTGAAAAGCCTTTTTTTAGAAGAGTGGAGGCTGTTACAGCAGCATAGAAATGCAATGGTATTGAAATGACATGTTTAAGTATCACACCTGAGTTTAATGCTCACATGTCCACATACTTTTTGCCATATGGTCTGAGCATTTAATGAGCCCTCTCTCTCCTCTTCATTAATGATTACTTTCCTTCAGTAAAATAGAGGAGAAGAAACAGGAGGAAATTCCCCATCTGAGTCACAGGTGTGTCAGCTCATGCCCATTGTTTATGCACACACACACACACACACAATAAGACTGTCTACACCTGTAAATGTGGTTGAAGCTGTCATAACAGGCAACAGAAGACAGACAAGTTTATGAAGATAAGAATTCCAGTGGTTTACTATTAGATTAGAAAGTCGAAAATAGGATTAGGAAAGACACAGCAACAGAAAAGATATGAGAGAGGATTCAGAAATGGATAGATATCGACCGAAAAGCAGCGGTGTCGGTAAAAGCCCCATCTGGTGAACAATCCACCCTACAAGTGTATCATTTGTTTGAGTTTCCCACACCGGGGGTCTGAGATTAACTTTACATTTCCTATATGCACTATCCATCAAGTGCTGGGTACTTGTCAGCCTTCACATCCACCGCAATTACTTTGATGCGACTCGAGTTCCCACAAGGCAGCCCTTGCCCTTGTCAAGCTAAACAAACATATATTTAAGCTATATGCTCTGAGTGTTGCCGAGAATAGTCATCTCCTGGCGATACGACACACAGTGTTTGTTCTCCCATGAGCACAGTCGAGAGAAAGGCAATCACTACTACCTCCTACCTAGTCACAGACAAGCCCCATCTTCTTTTGACTGAATTACTGCCACGTATTCTCTCTGGGTCAAGAGAGGATGTTTTAATTCTTATGACTGTAAAATCATCAAATTTTATATGCACACAATCCCTCTCTATGACTTCACCTTTTATACACAGCTGCTGTTCTTGTCTGTGGCTTTGGCGAACGCTGACCTCTTTGGTGCCGCCGTGAAATCTCAAAGCCGGAGGGGCCAAAATACATTACAGTATCGATAAAGACATCAAATGCTGGCTCATTTCATCCGTGTATTCATATTTAAGAGTACATCAGCTCCTCAGGGTGTTTTGGCAGTTGTCTGAGCAGAGTTAAGGTGGGGCAGAGAGCTTCCCAAAAGTGCCAGCTGGCACCACAGTGCTGGTTTATTGGCAGCCGCCACGTCAACACTCAGTGCCGATTACCATCACACGGTGGCTCAAACTGATCAAGGCGCTGACAAGGCACAAAATATTTGACATGGCTTAGTATTGTGCTACAGAGGATAAATCTAATTTTGGCAGGAGTCCTTCTATGGGCTATTCGTTTGTTTTCAGTGGGAGTTTTGTATTTTTTCCTGAACCCATTATGTTTTTCTAAACAGGATCCAATCTGCGATATACTAAAAAAAAAAACCTTAAAAAACACAAATGTAAAACTCACAGAAATGTTTGCTTGTGTGAATGCAAGCTGGCCCAAACACATACTCACATGTACACACACATACAGCATGTCCACCATCTATATATTTTAGTCTCAGAATCTGAAGTCCAACTCCAAAGTGATCTGGTCATTTTGCTGACCTCCCTCATTTCCTTATGCCATTTTGCCTTCACTCCACACATGTGAATACACACAAAAAAACAGACAGGCACACACACACACACACACACACACACACACACACACACACACGACCCAAATTCATGCACTCTTCAGACACACAGGCTGTTAGTGCTAGGCGGGTCCGGTAGGAGCGTTCGGGTGGAGTTAACTGCCCTAGCAGCTGTAATTTGGTGACTGCTATCCCTAAAAAAGGAACTGTTTGGCAGCTTCTCTGTTGCCGCCAAGCTTGGATGTGGTGGCGTGCTGCTCAGCGCTGCAGAGACGAGGCCTAACCAGAGTAGAACAGACAACAGAGCAACACAGAGCAACAAAAAAGGCTCAAATCAGTCAGCGGCAGGGGGATTGCTGACCTGAGCACCCATGGCTGTGGGCAGATGAGCCTCATTCAAAGTATGTGAAGTATTCCAAAGTTTGTGCCAGTTATAAGTGGGCTATGAATAGAGACTTTAAACAAGGGCTGCTTTTTGAAAAATCAAAATTGAAGAGTCAGGATATTGTATTGTCAAAACATGGCAAAGACAATATTACCAGAGCAAAATTTTTACTTGAATTGTGAATTGTTATAAGTAAGGGGAAATGTAACCACAGATTTGGCATCAAACTAAAACTGATCACTGAGGGCACACAGTGAGGAATATGGAGCCACGGGGGAACTGTGAGTTTGAAGTTAGACAGAGAAGTAGAGAGTGAAATAAAAAGACTGACATGAATGTTGAGACAGACAGGTGGATGGACAGACAGGCAGTGAAAATCCCAGATCAGACAGACGAGCAGGTGTCGGGTGGTCAACCCACAGGCTGGCTAATAGGCAGTCAGACTAGAGGGTCAGGAAACAGACAGATTTAGACCATCATTTTGACCGTCTGACTGTTTGCTCTGTCTTTGTACAGTGAGGATACTCAGTTAAGTACACTGGTAAAAATGGCTCATACATGGTAGTTAACCATGGCTGGACATGAAGTCAGACATGAAGACCGAATGGGCCCACAGAAGGGAAAAGTGCCTCCTTAAAGGACCTGATATTAGTTTGCGTCATATTGTGTGACAAAATAAAGCACAGCGAGGCAAAGAGCAAGCTGTAATAATCTTCCTGCCAAATAAAGTTTCTCAGGCCACAGTGCTCTCAACACATGTCAATATGGGCCCTGTGTGCGTACAGAGACTGATGTTGAGGGTTAGTGCGCGGCCCGTGCACCAGATGGGTTAGGGGCTGACTTGACTGGCAAGTTTCACTATAATTATTCTCCCTAAATGATGCAAGGGTGGACGTAAAACCCCTGCTATAAATGCCATACGTTACATTTAGAGCCGGATGAAAGAACAAGGGTGCACTGATCTCAGGATTAAGTGAGTGGAAATAAAAGGTTCCTGTAATTATTGTCTCATCCCACACTGACTGGTCCCATCGAAGTCTTTGGAGACTCGTTGCGCCATCTAGTGTTACTCTGGAGTAAGGGCTGACCGAAAAATTACAGCTTCGGATGCGCCATGCACATGAGCAGGTTGCTTCAAATAGCTGGATAATAGGGATCAAGTTTTACTTTATACGGGAGGAAAACAAATAATTAAGACACAAGTTTGACGGGTCATTTGGTGCAAACTACGTGTAAACAACATGACAACTTTAACTGAAACATAAGAGTTGACAATAGAAATCTTAGCAGAGTATAAAAAATGTGAACATACAGAGCAAGTTGTAGCAGATCTGTGGTAAGAGTAGAGTTTATAGCTACTTTGAGTGTTATATTCTAAACTCAGGTGATTTCACTGCAATATTCCAACAGCATAAAAGTATCTAGATATCGCGTTAACTTTGCAATTTCTCACGTTGAAATAAGTCGCCCCGTGGCCAATTAGAGGATTAAACAATCATATACAATAAAATAACCCAACTCCCCTACCTTTTGGACAGAAATATGAAATTAATTCCAAATCCCAAAAAATTGGCTGAAGGGTGTTTTCTCCCTCCCCGTGCGTCAGATTATCCTGGTGATTTCAATAGAAATGTTGTCCTATATTTTCATGACACTCAGGGATAATTGCAGTATTTCCCCGTGGTCCTCTGACATCCAGTCGCAGCTCCTCCGCCGCCGCTGTACCACTGCGAACCGTGTCAGGGAACCGTGTGTGCGCGTTTCAGTCCAAACCGAGGAATTGACTGAGAGCCGGGGGGGGGGGGGCATAAAGTTTACAAGCCAGCCTCCTTTCTCCCCTTTTTGGATCGAGGGAAGAGGAAAAGGATTAGTAGGAGGATGAGGAGGAGGATGAGGAGGAGGAGAATTGGGGGGAGCGGCCTGAATATAGTACTTCTATGCTATAATAGGAGCTATTTCAGTACAACTGGCTGTATTATAGTTTTAATATTAGTATTCCTGTGATAATCTATTTAGTGACCCCATGCAAATATCATAACCAACTTTACCATATTGTAGGAATGACAAGGGAAAATACAGTACATTTAGAAACTACTCAGACCCCTTCACTTTTTTCATGTTTTGTTATGTTGCAGCATTATGCTAAAATCATTTAAATTCATTTCTCCTTCATCAATCTACACTCCATACCCCATAAGGACTAAGTGAAAACAGAATTTTAAATTTTTTTGTAAATTGATTAAACAGGAAGAACTGAAATATCACATTGACATAAGTATTCAGACCCTTTAGTCAGTACTTAGTTGAAGCACCTTTGGTAGCGATCACAGCCTCAGCTTTTCTTGTGTTTGACACGACAAGCTCTGCACACCTGGATTTTGGAATTTTCTGCTGAATATAAAAGTTTTTTAGCATAAAGCTGCAACAAAACAAACTGTGAAAAAGTGAAGGGGTCTGAATACTTTCTGAATGCACTGTACTATATATTATGATACCAAAAACAGATTGCAAAATCTTAAAGTAAAATGGGTGGACAAAATACAAGGAACACTTTACAACAGCCTTGCCTAATGCAATACAATAAGCCTACAATAATTCCTCAAGATTTCAGCCCTAAAAATGTAATGTGTAATAACTCTACTCTGACAAAGTGACAAAAGATTGGACATTATGGTGAACAAGTCTCTGCAGATCCTCTCAAGTTATTTCAGGTTGGACGGGGACCGGTGGTGGACAGCCATTTTCAGGTCTCTCCAGAGATTTTCGATTGGGTTCAACTCAGGGCTCTGGATGGGCCACTCAAGGACATTCACAGAGTTGTCCCTGAGCCACTCTTGCCATGTCTTGGCTGTGTGCTTAGGGTCATTGTCCTGTTGGAAGGTGAACCTTCGGCCAAGTCTGAGGTCCTGATCGCTCTGGACCAGGTTTTCATTAAGAATATATCTCTGTACTTTGCTCTGTTCAGCTCTGCCTCAACCCTGACCAGTCCCCCTGTCGCTGCCACTGAAAAAAAACCCCAAAGCATGATGCTGCCACCACAATGCTTCACTGTTGGGATGATATTGGGCAGGTGATGAGCGGCGCCTGGTCTCCTCCAGACATGAGACATAGAACTGAGGCCAAACAGTTCAATCTTGGTGTCATCAAACCACACAGTCTGAGAGTCCTTAAGGTGCTTTTTTTTTTTGCAAATTCCAAATGGCTTTCATGTGTTCTTTCACTGAAGAGAGGCTTCCGTCTGGCCACTCTGCCATAAAGCCCTGATCAGTGGAGTTCTGCAGTGATGGTTTTCCTTCTGGAAGTTTCTCCCATTTCCACACAGGATCTCTGGAGCTCAGCCAGTGTGACCATTGGGTTCTTGGCCACCTCTCTTATCAAGGCCCTTCTCCCCCGCATTTGATCAGTTTGGCTGGGTGGCTAACTCTAGGAAGAGTCTGTTTGTTCCAAACTTCTTCCATTGAAGAATTATGGACGCCACTGTTCTGTTGGGAACCTTCAATGCAGCAGAATTTTTTTTTTTTTTTTAGCCTTCCCCAGATCTGTGCCCCAACACAATCCTGTCTCTGAGCTCTGCAGGCAGGTCATTCAACACGGTGGTTTGGAGGTTTGGTGTTTTTGCTCTGATATGCATTGTCAGCTCTGAGACCTTATACAGACAGCCGTGTGCCTTTCCAAATCATGTCCAATCAATCGAATTTGCCTTAGGTGAACTTCAATCAAGGTGCCGAAACATCTCAAAGATGTTCAAGTGTGTGGAACCTAAGCTAAACTTCAAGGGTCATAGCAATGTTTCTGAATACTTATGTCAATGTGATATTTCAGTTTTTCCTTTTTCATACGTTTGGGTGTAGACTGATCAGGGGGGAAAATGAATATAAATGTTTTTTAGCATAAAGCTGCAACAAAACAAACTGTGAAAAAGTGAAGGGGTCTGAATACTTTCTGAATGCACTATACTATATATTATGATACCAAAAACAGATTGCAAAATCCTAAAGTAAAAGGGGTGGACAAAATACAAGGAACACTTTACAACAGCCTTGCCTAATGCAATACAATAAGCCTACAATAATTACTCAAGATTTCAGCTTTAAAAATGTAATGTGTAATAACTCTACTCTGACAAAGTGTCTAAAGATTGGACATTATGGTGAACAAGCATAATATTCATGGGCAAGGCTGATGTGCCGGATTTCATTATATTATGGGGTATTATTTTTGTACAATCACGGTAAATATTGCTAGTAACGAGAAAAAAAACATATTCCCAGAAGGAATATTTTAATGTTGTTTCCTATTGAAGAAGAAAGAGAAGTAGACACTGCACTTTATTTGAATTTGGTGTCTGAGGTCTGTAATTGCCTTACGTAATTGCTCTTGAGTACAATTTAGAGAAGACATTTTAATTTTAGGACTGCCAACATAAGCTAAAGCATGGCATTGTCTGAAACATCTCAGGCAGACTCCACTACAGTGCAGTTGCAATATAGAGGAACACCATGAGGGAAAACCATACTAAGCTATTATTGGGGCTCCTGTAATGAAAAATTACAGTTGAGAGCAACAAAAATGTGTTGTCATGCTATAGTATTAAAACATGTTCTCTTCAAGATCTTATTTTACAACTATCACCTTAGTGCCAGGGAGGTCATGGAGGGCAAAGTAATAAAAAAATAAATACATTTAAACACAATTCTAATTTTTTGAAAGTGTTGTTACATTATTTTAGGATGACAGAAACTTTAATGATGTGCATTTCTTATGTACATCCAAACTGTTACCACATTGATGCTCTGTATAAAGAGTGTGTTACAGAAAAAGCTCAGGTCATATTTCCAGGGAAGTTTTAGCTGTAAATACCCCCCTGGAAGTGTTAAATGTATTTTTTGTCTTAAATACGTTGGTGTTTATGATATTTATCGGGTTTTTTTTGGTTTTTTTTTTAAATCAACAACTATCTAATTGCGTACACCGGAATAACACATTCGTCTATGATAAGTACTGGGAGAGTACACTGTGATACTACCAAGCTCCACCAAACGCAGGGAGTAAATGTATTTCAGGGACTATGATTATAAAACGTATGATTTTGTGTCTTCTCACAGTTTTCTATTAAATTTTGTTCTGGCAGGATGAAGTGTTCTTTCTCACTGACTCCCTGATTTCCTCTTCGTATTGCCAGCACCCAGAGCGAGGCTGCAAGTTTGGCAAGCTACACCATCTGGGAACTTTTCCCACCCCATACAAAGTCAGCAACACAAACGTTTACAGCTATGTACACATTATCTATGGGCTTTGCGGAGGTAGCAGTTTGAGCATTAAATCATGATCATTTTCCTCACCATCCATATGATGTATGATGAGATTGACACTGTTCGGTTATATGCCTTTCTTTCTTTTAAAGAGTGCAGTATCCACAGTGGTGGAAAAGGCATGCAGACCAGATCAATGCCCTGCAGGAGTGTTGGCAGGGGACAGAATTTTGATAAAGGCTTTTGTAGATAACATTTCCCCTTTCTCAGCTTCCTCTGTTTCTCCCATTTTGTAGATTCAGTCTTCCTCTCTGTTTCTCACTCTTCATTTCTCTGTCTGCCTGTCTGCCTGTCTGCCTGTCTGCCTGTCTCTCTCTCTCTCTCTCCCTCACTCTCTCGCCGTGGTTCTGTTGATTATGGTGTTGGTCTCTAGTTAGAGGGCTTGGCATCCAAATTAAACTCTTTATGTCCTACGAGTGTTCAACTTAAGTTTCTCCAGAGATTAGCTCACCCACTTGTTAGCTCTTGTGTAGGTGCTGCCATGTGTGTTCTCCTTTCTATGCAGGAGAGAGAGCAGAATAATATTGACCAAAGTGTTGTTTTCATTGTTCTGGATTTGTAATTCAGCCCAATAAAAGTTTATTTCATGCTTGTTAATGTTGTTGGATATCAAGGATGAGCACATCAGGGCCGATGGCCGAGCGACCAGCTCTCCGGCACACTGCAGTAAGCACATTCTTGCTGATTTTAAATAGTTGACCCTTAACACTGGAACCCAATCTCATGTTCTAGCGAAAGGAACTGTCCTCACTCTTGCACCCCCTGCCCATCCTCTTTCTCCTTGCCTCGTTTTATCTGCTTGTCTCTGATGCCCATTGGAGTCTGGACACGTAATTCTTTAGCTGCTCTTCTCTGTGTGTGTAATGGTGCTTTTTTATTTTATCAGCCAGAACTTCCCCCATCCTCCAATAACAAACACAGGAAGCTGCTGTCGCCGGGTAGAACAGACAGGACATGGGAAAAGAAAAGCACTAGAGCACTCCATGGTCAACCTCTTACAGACGGACTCTGGCCTCAGCTCGACGGGATGCGAAACATCTGTTGGGTGTGATGGGATGTCGGTTTAAAAGTTTAGTCATGTTACAGGCAGTATGACGGATGGCACTGAAGAAGCAAGCCTGTCAAATTTGAAAATACCCCATGTGACAGGCTATGGAGGGGAGGTCTACAGATTTAAGATCAAAGCTTAAAGAATCCAACTGTGCAAAACTACAAAGATGGCAAAGTGCAAAAAGAGAACTGATGCAGAGCTTCTACTCTGCTTGTGTGTGCAGGAACTGCAGTATAAATGGGAATGTGTAGTTTATAAGGCAGTAATGTGCTGTTTGCAAAATGACTGTACAATTATGGAGAATGAAGACTGCACCACATGCACAAGACTGAGAGCAGAAATCTAACTTGTGATTACATGGCCAGGCAGAGAGAAATATATGTGTGCGCCTGTTCATATTACATTTTCAGACCATGCATGTATCGTGCTCTCATTAACTTGTTAACTTGGTCAGCTGCTATAACCCAGCTCTTGAGAGCAATAACCCGGCTCTATTGTCTCTCTCTTATTAACCATCGATCTCGCTCTGTGTCAGCCCTCCTCCCTCTCTCTTTCTGAGTGTGTTTATAACTCTAGCGTCTGCAGGGGACCTTCTGTTCTTCATTTAGAGCCGCAGAAACACTGCTCTCTGTTGAAAGCGTATACCTGGAGCCAGCCAGTCAACACAGCAAGTGCACACCCTGTAAATCACTACATCATACACTGAACATTTTTATCATTTTAATTATATTCATTACTCCAAGAGATATACTGTGAAATGTGTTGATTCTTTGCACGGGTGGGTTAACAAATTAAAGAGAATTACTTCAGCTATGAATTTCTCTATTGCTTGCACTTGCATTAACTCTCATAAAATATTTAGTTTGTTGGGGTTTTTTTTTCTGAGTGAGTTTGCAAATACACATACAATTGTTGTTGCAGCAGGAGTTGGTGCAAAGCAGCTCACTACAATGTGAATCAAGTTCTCTACATGTCATGTTCACTTAATATTCCCCTGAGTTCGTGATATGGACACGGGATGAGAGGAATAAAAGGAAAGAAAGAGTTTAATGGAGTTGTTGTTCCCAAGAAAACAGTAACAGAGTGCAACAGGGTTTGTTCTTTTTTCGTGTGGCTCTGTTATGTTCTCATCATGAGAACTAACTAACACACAAGTGATATGGGCAAGTCTCTCATTTGCATCACAGAGCTCAAAGCATCTCTAAAGGACAGTCTGTCTGTTTGGACAGAAGAATGTTGCATTGTTTTTTATGATTTACTGTGCAAGAGGAGGAGAGAGAGAAAGCCATGAGGAGAGGGACAAACAGCAGGAAAGATGGACAGTGAGATACAGTATTGGAGGTAGATACATAAAGAGAGAAAGATACAGAGAGAACACTGGGAACTGGGAAGTCGCTTCGTCAATAAGGCTGGCAGGGCACCAGAGCTCCACTGGCTTTCGTTCACAAATGGGAAAAGAGCTCTGAACTTGCTCCAGCTCTCTCCTCCCTTCGTCTTCTCTCTCTGTTTTAAATCTCCTTTTTTTCTCTCCGTCTTCTAGCCACGTCTTATTGGACTCAACTGGACATGAACTGCTACTCGTCTCATCTTTCAGTGATCAGTCCAGAGACTTTCTGAAAACAATCGTTGTATTGTGTCTTAAAAGTCAGCTTGTCCCTTAGCTCCGCTCTGCCCTAACATGTTCGTTACCTTTTTTCCTGACTCCCCTACTGCTAACCCAAGTAATGGGCTGCCCCGCTGCTCTCGTGCACACATACTTGTACCCAAGTAACTGTACACAAACCTATAGTGAATGACGTCACCTGTACATGTTTGGAGGCTCCGACTGGGGCCCCACTCACAGTCAGAGTGACCCCATGTATTTTTTCTGAGCGGCTGGTGGTAGATGTTTATGCTGGAGCTCATCTGGTGAAAGAGAACCCGCATGATGTTTATACTTTCCTTTCTAATGGGCTCCCTAGGTTTACACTGTGTCACCAGACATTTTCCCATTCTCACAGGGACCCCCATGTCGCACTCCCAAGATTTCCCTGTCACATCCAAACACCCCTTTATTTCCACTTACCATGAACAAAGCCTCTCCTTGTAAGTCCTGTGAGAACCGCAGACTCAGACTAGAGACATGGGTTAATCCTTTTCAGTCAACATATTCTTAAAGTATCATACACTTGAATGAAAAGAATGAGAAAGAGTAAAACTTGCGTTTTGAGCAGATCCGGATTTCAATGTAATGTATTATCCTTTTACACACCAAAGACCATTTATATAATAATCAGTTCCATTACTGTGTGAATTACACATTCGCTTTAATACATACCAAAACATTACAGTAATTTTCCTAATCAAAGATGAGATGTGACAGAAATAGATGGGTTTGGTGATATTAAAATGAAAGCTCTGGCTGACTAAGCAAACTACATGATAAAACTATTTTTCTGAAAACCCTGCCTGATTATAGAGCAGTGAAGGCAAAAGAAGGATAAAGAAAACCCCCAGAAAGACTATTGTAGCATGTGTATTTTTGGTTTGAATATCTGTGCGGCCTATTAGTCATATGTGTGCCCCTGCTGTGGAAATAGGACCAGTCCCTCGGCATCAATGAGGCAGCAGAAGGCATTTGGGGGAATATCCTCCACTTCCAGCAGATTATTTTCCAAGTGGACCGAAGCCAAGGTGGAGCCAGAATTACGAGGGTGGCACACTCCCCACTGCTTCACCAGCCTGAAACCACAACAAACAAACACTTAAATTTAGATATACTGCATACTGAACTCTGTACCTCAGTGACTCCTGACCAGGGAACCTTGTGCCCCAGGAGCTACTTCTACATTTGCCACGGGGAATTTAGCTCAACTAATTTGAAAAAGAAAAAAATTAGGATTTTTTTTTAAATTCACATATTCAATCAGCCGTAAGACCTGAACATTATATGTTGTGACTGAGAATGCGCTTAGAAAGTACCTAGCAAGTGAACAGATAACTATAAACAGTTAAAGGTAGAAGTAATTGATAAATTGTTAAAATAGATATCCAAAAGTAATGAAAAAACAGTTGTCCAATCCATCCATCCACTACCAATCCATAAAAAGTTTAATTAGTTAGCTAAAAGTTTAATAAATGGTAAACAAAGTTATGGATCCAAAACATCCAACTTCTATCCTCAAAGGTAATATTACAAATGAAAAATGAAACTTGACTAAACCAACCAAAATATTGACAGTTGTATTGTATGAAAAAGATTATTGTAACCTGGTTACATTTATACGTAATCAGTAGTGTTAAACAACATCCAGTTTAAAATCCGTTTGAATTAAAACATTTGGAAGATCGTGGGTGGTGTTGATGAGGGGGTAATTGAGTTCATCTGAAAGGGCTGTGGGAGACATCAGACATCAATTTTTTTGGTTGCCCCAAATGCACAAAGAAGTGGATCAAGTTGTATAAGTGACACACCTATGCTTCTTTGAAATGGCGTTCTCCATTATTCATCTCACAATGCAGCTTTCAGGAGAATTAGAGATGAAAAAAAATATGATATGGGCATTCCAGGGTATCTTGCCGAAGCAGGCTTTGCAACTGGGTGCAATTCTAATTTTTAAAATGGTCACTGGTTGTTTGTCTTTCAAGCAGGAATGAGACAAGACTTTCCACATTCATTTCAGCTAAGCTTTAAAATTGGTTCTTACATCACGTCAGGAAATTTTGGGAACCAAGTGAATAAGTCAACCTGCTCGACAGTTCTCTACAGTGGTGTGCTGACTAACCTTTGGCAAGTAATTGGTTTAGGGAGGTTCATCGAGTTTGGCTGCTGACAATCATAACGAACAGAGGGTCATGTACATTATAATTGCTGCTTTGTTCACCATTGTTACTGTGTTAGTTCAAAGGGGAAACTGCATCTGGTACAGTTCACAGAGTAATAAGAATTTGTTGTGACAACAATAGTCTGTCAAAACAGACTAATGTATCTTAATGCTGATGAGGACTGTAGTTGAAATGTTGGTTTGATGAATTTATTTGTATAAGACACTGAATATGCCACGATATCCTTCT
Organism: Xiphias gladius; assembly: GCF_016859285.1. Classification (NCBI taxonomy): domain Eukaryota; kingdom Metazoa; phylum Chordata; class Actinopteri; order Istiophoriformes; family Xiphiidae; genus Xiphias; species Xiphias gladius. The sequence continues at coordinate 16,703,195 of NC_053417.1, read as the reverse complement.
TTGCTGCTTTGCCAAACTCCTTACACTCATTTCCAAAGGGAGCTGCAATAGCAGAGCTAATGGTATTAGGACAGGTTTGGGTAACAAGCAAGCACACATTGAGTTTATCCATGCACTATTTAAATCATATTTCATTCCTAAAAACTAACTTTATGGTAAGTGTGATCCAACCTGATCCGGTTGTTGTCCAGTCTCAGCGCCTGCAGGTTCTTAAACTGTCGAACGCAGCGAGGGACATCCGCTAGATAATTGTTGTCCAATAGGAGCTCACTCAGTGAGCGGTACGTTCCAACAAGTGAGACTCGCTTTAAACCCTCATTTCTCAAGGCATTGTGGGAAAGACTGAGGGACTGAAGGCCAGGCCGCAGGTGACGGAATGTGAAAGCGGGGATGTGACTGATGTTGTTGTGTTGGAGAATCAGTTTACGGAGAGGACGAGGGAGATTCATTGGGACAGAGGTGAACTGGTTGTAGGACAGGTCCAAGGCTTCCAGGGACCTGAGGAGAAGAAACACACAGAAGAATCATGAATCTAAGTTAGCCGATGAATAAGAAGACATTTTTAGCCCTGCTAGCGTCTTCCACTCCGATTCCAAAGCTTTTCACTGCAGACCTCATGCTTTATATTTACTGGACTCCTGCATAGCAGCACAGGGAGGGAGGAGTAGGGAGCAGGAGGCAGAGGGAGTCTGCTGGGAGAGGGGGAGAGCAAGGGGGAAAAAAAAAATAAGGGGGGGGGGGTTTGCATTGTAAGAGAGCATTGCTGTTTGAGGGGGAATTTGATGCTGAGTGGCTGATAAGGGGTATGCAAATGTTTAGTTTGTGGGGAAAAGGATGAACAGCCATGGAAGGATGATCAGAGCTCAGGGTTCTGAGGTGAAAATACTGTACAGGGGTTTAGTGTTTTTGTTGGAAGATCCCACACAGCTGTTGTGAGTTTACAGCACAGCTCACAGTGGGAGGAACCTCATTTCCTCTTCGTCTGCCATTCATAGACAACACTGAAGACCCAATGGACTCAGAACACCCTCAAGTGGCAAGCCAATGACCACACAGTGAAGTGAAATGCGGACCAATGAGAGACCAAAGGTTGTGGAAGGTTATGAGGTAGATGATGTGTGACAATGACAAGGTATTAAAATCCCTAAATCAATCAAAGCGTTGGTATATTAAGCAATTTCTTATTATTTGTCAATATCACAGGAAAGGTCATGGTTAGCATTCATCTTTCCTCCCTCAGTGTGGTCAAAGAAGGTCCACTGTAGACTGCATGAAACCTGAGGTTAGTTACATGCCTCTCTGCTTAACAGAGGTGTGATAAAACATCCCATCAATACAACCTTAATTGTTTTACTGAAAACAAAGATAAGACAGAGAGGAATGAGCATAATGACAGATTTAACTCAAAACACACAAAAACACGAGCCAATACTCACTGAACACACAGCAGGCCTTCTGTTTACCCTATACATTTTGTGGCAGTTATGGATTGCTATGCAAATTTGTTTCTGCTTGAAAACTTAAACCCTATATTACATCACTCTAACCGATCTCAGTACCAGTTTAGACCAGCTGTGTGCTGTTGATTTGTATTCTAAATCTTTGCCAGGAATCTCGGCAGCAGTATGCCGGCGCTTAGAGCTCCACATGGTATTAATGAGCAGCAGGACACACAGTCCTCTCTCCTCAGAGTCCTCCACCCTCTACACTCCCACACACTGGCACCTACACAGATATGTACAGTATACATCACCTCCTTGGGTCCTATTATCCATTCTCATGGCTTCTTATATCACTGCTACATAGATGACACCCAACTAGACCTGACTCTACAGTCTCAGCACGGATCAGCCTGGTTCTCAGACATATCCACATGGATGAGGGAACGCCACCTTCCACTAAATCTCTCTAAGACTGAACTCTCAACATCAAAATCGCCTCCTCATCTCTCACCGCAACCAAGGTCGCAAGAAACCTGGATGTCATGTTTGATGACCAGCTATCCTTTTCTGACCGTGTCACATCTGTCTCCCGGTTGTGCTCTTTTTGCTCTATACAACATGGGAAAAATCAGGCCTTACCTGAGTCAGTTCACCACCCAACTCTTGGTACAGGCCATGGTTATCTCTGGCCTCGAAGGCTGCAATGGCCTTCTAGGGGGCCTCCCTTCACACAAAGTGAAACCCTTACAGATGTGGCTGCGCGTCCGGTTTTTGACCAATGTAAAAGTGCATGTCACTCCACAGCTCTTGACCTGTCTGGCTACCCATGGCCCCCCAAATCAAATTCAGGGCAACAGTGCTTGTCTACAGAGTGGCTTCTTGGTCTGCACCTGCACCTTGGTCTGCTTCTTGGTCTACTTCAACTCAATCATACAGGCTTATGCTCCTTCTCGGCCACTGCATTCCTCCAACGATTGTCATCTGGCATTGCCATCCCTGCACGCAAGGCAATCACGGTCCAGACTGTTGACTGTTGATCCTGCATCCTCAACACAAAATTCAGTGTCAGAGAGCTGCAAAGGAACATCCAAACAAGCCTGATGCTTTTTGGAAACAAGTCCTGTGGATTGTTTAAGGTAAAATAGAACTTTGTGGCCACAATGAGCAATGGCATGTCTGGAGAAAAAGGGGTGCATAATTTCATGAAAAGAACACCTTCGCAACTATTAAGCATTGAGGTGTAACGATCATGCTTTGGGCTTGTTTTTCAGCCAGTGGTAATCCTTAACGCACCTCAAAAGGCACAATGGACTACCTCAAGAGGCACAAGCTGAAGGTTATGCAATGGTCCTCACAGTCCCCTGACCTAAACATCACCAAAAATCTGTGGATAGACCTCAAAAGAGCAGTGCATGCAAGACGGCTCAAGAATCACACAAAACTAGAAGCCTTTTTCAAGGAAGAAGAGGCGAAAATCCCCCAAACAAAAAAACTGAAAGACTCTTAGCTGCTAAATGCAAAAAGCATTTACAAGCTGTGATACTTGCCAAAGGGGGCGTTACTAAGTACTGACCATGTACGGTGCCCAAACTTTTGTTTCGGGTCCTTTTCCTTTTTTGTTATTTTGCAACTGCAAAAGATGGAAATAAAAAAGTAATCTTGTGTAAAATATGAAAGAAACTTATCATATTTGCACTTTGGAAATCAGTTCAACTTCTACTGGCTTAGATGTTCAGCAATTTTGACCAGGGGTGCCCAAACATTTTCATGCCACGGTACAAAGATGAATAAACATGTTTGTAGACACAGAGATGCACTGAGAACATGTATGTACAAACAAAAACATATTCATTTTAAAATGCAAATTCACAAGTAGATACTCTACATACGATATATTCAAACAATTAGGCACACATATGCCTCTACACATTCTCTTTCCAAGATTAATGTATTGCTTCATTTCTAAAACATTCATAGAAAGGCAAACAGCAATTACACAAAACCAAAGGTTTTTTCTTGTGCATGAATGTGTCTGTGTCCATGTTTTTGTGCAAAGCATGGACAGGAGTAATCAATCTGATGGTTTGCTCCTCCTGAGGGTGTTCGGTTCTAATGGGAACCAGCACACAGAGGAGTTTGTCTCATTCTCCTAGACCCACGTAGATACAGAGGTACAATACAGCTCAGTCTTTACCGATCCCACTGTGTCAGCACTACACAAGCTGGCTTACAACCTTTGGAAACCCAACCAGTATAGGTATGTAGCCAGGCAGAGGGGCAGCGCCAAGCATTCTAGACAAAGCAAGACTTGACTTTAAAAAAATGGTATAATGGATGGAGGATGGCAGAGCATAGCTTCAGCTATATCGCATCAGTTTGGTGCAGGCTTCTGTGTGCAGTGAATTTATTAACGCAGGCTGATATCTGGAAGTATTTTAGGCCATTTGTCACATCTGTTGAATACAGACTGAACCAGAGTGATGCTTTAGCATAGTTGATGTTTTTTTGGGGTTTTTTTGTGGTGGTGTGCGCATGTGTGCTTGTGTCCCATTCATGTAAGCTTAATACAAAAACAATTTGTGCCAGTCCGAAGATAAAAAGGCTTTCATTTCAAGTCTTATAAAGCTCAGACACATCATACCATAATACGACACATACAACTTTGATGTGATGATCACTGAACCCGCACCTCCATGTAGTCAGTCTGAGCCCGCAGCAATGATAAAACTAAACAGAGATCCTCTCCAACGACAGCTACTCAGTCAAAATGACACTACTAATGAAAACCAAATGGAATAAATGAAAAAAATACATAAAAATCTGTAATTCGGTCAGCACAAAATTGCTTTCTGTTTAAACATGAAGTGAAACAAAATAAGACCCCCATTTCTGTGTCAGCCAGCGTGGGTTTTATTGGGTATTTCTTCATGTTAATGACACATTTACAAGGCTGTTACGTTAAACTGCAGAACACAACAAAAAAAAACGTAATTGCAATCACTTTCCCAGTAAAAATGTTTGACGGCATAGATAAAAAATTGTAATTGAAAACATATTACCCATAAAATATTATTGTGTTGGACTTTTGGAATGACTGATGTTTATGTAGCTTTATTCAGTGAAAGTAATTTAAACCATGTTCTGGTTCTGTAACTGAACATGTGTTTGGAGTCAGGCCTGCTGGCTGGGCAGCCGTGATTAAGTTTTGAGCGACTAGAGGAAGAGCGGATATGGAGGCATTTAATACTGATATTTGAGCTGACAAGTTCATAAAGAGCCAGGAGAAGATGATTAACAGACATGGGTGCGTTTGTGTGTTTAATAACACTCTGAGGAGTGGCAATTTGGTTCTTAGTGCAACATCATTAATTGTATGCTGCTGCAGATTCAGGCTATATAACACACATGTACCTGAATAAACACAGGTAAACAGAGGTGAAAGAAATATTCAGGCCCTTTACTTGAGTAAAAGTAGCAAAACCCAAGTATAAGAACACTTCATAACAAATAAAAGTGGTGATCTTTACAATAAATCCCTCTGAAATGTAGTGGAGTACTATATAATGGTAATACTCAATTAAACCGAAAGAAGAACCCGAAAATTATACCGAAGTACAGCACTTGAGAAAATATGCTCAGTTACATTCCACCACTGGTTGTAAAGCATGTGTGTACATTTGCATGATGTCCACACATTGGCAGCAATTGTAAATACACCCAGAGGAACACATACTAAAGACAGAGCTGGGATAAGTTTACTCAGTACAAAAAAGATGGGGTCTGGGAAACAGAAAATCAAAGGTTCTTACCTAAAATATTAGGTTATAACATGTGAACGGATCAGAGCTTACGTGCACAGTATTAACAAGGTACATAATGAGGTGAGATGCTGGCAGTCAGCCTGGTCGGCATGAGACAGATCCCAGGTCCAGGCTGCACTCCCCAGCTCCCTGTAGCCCCCAGCATCCTCCACTCATACCTCCAATGCCCAAACCCTGGCGCGACACAACAATAATACTGACTCCATGACATGGAACAGAGGCGCTCCACTAACCAGAACCAGCACACTGCAGTTCATTTTGTCATTAGGCAATTTACTTCTCACTCTGTTGCCCTGTTTTTTTAGCCCCTTTCTGTCTATTTTTCCACACACCTCTACAGAGCTGTAAGATGAATACATTTGTCCACAAGTAGTTCAATGTAGATTTAATCATTATCTGCAGAATAACATACAATATAATCCAACCGCAGGGACATAGTATGTCACTTGAGTCTTAAGAATAACCTTTGTCCTTTGCGGTGTCTTCACCTGCAGTTTTAGTGGAGTTCAGGTCAAGTGGAATTTGTTCATAGTCTGTTGTCTCTGCAGTGCTGAAGGAAGCTTAAAAAAGAAGGAAGCCAATGAGCCTGCAGTGCCAGTGGGAATGCTGCTGCTCTCACCACTAATGAGGTCAAGGGTACGGCATCAAATATACTTGAGTCAGAAGTCAAATGAAGGCTTGAAGTGCAGCCTCGTAGAATTGTATCCACTGAATAGTCGCCTGTCTGTCTCCTGTTGGACAAGATTTTATGTTTCCATCTGAGATTACGAGATCTCATAATTGCATCAGTCAAATTTCGCCCGAATATTTTCTCAACTATAGATTTCTACAGTACTTCCTCTTGTATACAGTCGTTTAGTCATATCAGTGCACCCAAAGTCTCTCCATTTGAACTTTCCTGTCTTGCATTCTCTCGTTTTTGCATTTTCTTTTCCTCAGTTTTCCCTGAAGCTCCCACTGTGGTTCACCAGGATCCCAGGGAGCAAAGAAAAAGCCACTGGAATTCACTATATTTAAATAACACACACACACACACACACACACACACACACACACACACACACACACACACACACACACACACACACACACACACACACACACACACACACACAACCACTCCATCTAGACACAACGAGACATACAAAAACACACACGTACAGGCACACCATTGCCCTCAAGCTGCCTTTCACACATCTGCTCATCTACACAAGGTCAGCTGTCATAAGTTCTGTGACATGTGTGCATGCATGCATGTGTGTATTTGAGTGTGTGTGTGTGTGTGTGAGAGATAAAAAGAAGAAGAAGAAAAGAGAAGAAGAATGTCTGCGTTTTTGTTTATCAGTCAGGACATCAGCCAAAAATATTGATATGATGCCAGACATGCTGAAGGAGCTAAAAGTACTGATAAGGATTGCGTGTGAGTGTGTTTATGTGCATATTTGCGTGTGAATTACTCAGATGTTGATATTAATAATAGGAATAGTAATCTGATGTGTCAGAAGATCTATCGGCCTTTGATGGAAATGTACTATTTCAGATATTTTAAGGACCTTTTAAGTGCCACACGCGTCAACTGATAACCACTTAAACATAAAAAATTTTAATTTTAAAAAAAGCGTTCAGATTCCCAAACAACACCAGTCTACCCTCTTGTGGCTGATACAGGGATTGCAGGACCTTATTTTTTTTAAATGAATACTGTAGCTCGGGATGGATGGATTGACATACTTTAGACGAATCCAGGTGAGGTTAATGATGCCTTGATCATGCAGCAGGTTGTGACTCAGGTCCAGCACTTTTAAATGGACACAGCGCCTCAGTGGTTTTTCTGGCACATCCTCAATCAGATTTCCATTTATTTTCAGCTCCTATAAAAAAGAAAAAAAAAAAGAAACACACAGACAGATTTCTGATTTGGGGCATCAAGGTGACATAGCTCTTGTCTTCATGTCAGTATCTGGCTTTCCGAAGTGACCCCGAGTACACTTTTTGAGTCCCAGCAGGCTCCTGTAGCTGATCCTAACATTTTAAGGAGGAGGATTTTCCCTACAGGATTCAGTAAGGTTACATATCAGTGCACCTGAAGAGAGGGAGGAAGGCCCAGAGGGAGGGAACGGAGGCGGTTGTTGTCCAGCTGGAGATTCAGAAGCCTCTTTAGAGGTCTGAAGGCTAACGGTGATACACTGCCCTCATGAAGAGAATTCTCCTTCAGCTCCAGAGTCAACAGGTTCATCAGACCTAGAAGGGAATAATAAATATCAGAATCATTTTTTTGACCAAATACTTTTTTTTTCTCTCTCTTCATGTACACAGACACAACTCTTACCTTTGAAACAGCAAGGCGTGAGTTTACTAAGGTTGTTGCTGTTAATCTTGAGCTCCTCGAGCGATAGTGGCAGTGCTGGGATCCTTGTAAGCTGGTTGCCGTCTAGGTTCAGTTTCTTCAGATTGGTCAAGTTCTACATGACACGCAGCAAAAAAGGGGGGTGTAAAGGCCAGACAGATAAGACAGACAGAATGGATGCTTCTTTGAAAATCCATAATTTTCCATCCCAACTTTTCCAAGCAGGACACAATCACAGAGTTCACAGAAATATACCAAATGAAAGAATGTCAAATCTGTGCATCTCTTCCATGTCGTCTATCATGTTGTATTTTTAGTAAGGCCATTCTGTGTGGCTCCTCAGCGAAAGCTGCTGTGGTTAGTGTGTGTCAAGTAAAAGCAGTGGACTGCATCTTTTGCAGTAACCCTCTAGCCAGGCCATCAGTCCTCTGTCATTACTGGGATGCGAGCATAGATTGAAGAAAAAAAAATTCTCTAAAAATAATTTCCTTCTATTCTCCACGTCATTGGCTGCTGCTGTTTTCCAACAGGTTTGTCCAGCCAGTACTCTGAGAGTATGTCAATGGTGGTGTGTAATGATTGGACAGACTGTGGTAGGCGGCCGCAGCGTGGTCAGGATCTGTGTTTGGCCTGTGGTCATTTAGAGGTTAGACCAGAGTTTATTCTTAGAAAGGATTAGTTAATGCAGTTTTCAGTGCTCTTTTATTACTGTAATGATACAGGATGCAGCCTGCGTTTTATTTTAATTATATGCAAAGTAAGTTATAAAACTGTCTTGTAACTCACAACTTCACTCATTCACATGTAGCAGGCTGCAGACTCTTCACGAGAAAGAGCTTTTTATGTCAATATCAGGTCAGCTCTTGACATGTTAACCTATACCACCTATAGAAAAGGAAAATATTAGCAGCTGTAGTTCAGACCATTTGCACCACCTGTGTTGAGATTTTACACTTGAGGTAACACTTGACAGCTGTTAGCTAAAATAACATAATTGTGTTACTCTAACTTCCAGAGGATATTTAACACTCAATCTAATGCTTAAAATAAAAACACAATGTAGCTTATGGCTCCCAATCATCCTATTTTAGCTCTAAGGAGTTTATCTTTTTTTTTCTCTCTTTCTGTCTATAGTTTTTTTAGGCACTTGACCATCAGACAAATGTTAACTGATTTCAGTAACGCCTTTGCAGTTCAAATATGTTACACCAAAAATGCAGCATTTGGTAAATGTAAACTGCAAATTTTTGTCTGTTGTTTCTTTTCTTTTGGGAGCGGACTCTCCTCTTTGTTTTTTCTCTTTTGGACAAATAAAGTCTGGCTAGGACCTCCTGCTTCTCTCTCCAGCTGTGGAGGGGAAAGGACAGACAATGACACTCAGTGTTTATCAGAACATGTTCAAGTTAACATTACATTTTACAAGTATAAAATATAAAAAAAGCCCAAATACACATAAAGAGCAGTATTTAAAAAAACAACCCAAAAACGACAGTTGTAACACATACTGACTGCAGGTAGAGCAGGCTCGACTGGAACTGCAGGTTTGAGACTGCTAGCACAGCAGCGGCTCTGCAGCTAGGTAGGTTTGGATGGTTTAGGTTGCATTGCATCAATGACACCAGTTGCTTTTGTGAATTTGTATCACATGGCACATACACTATGTATGTGCCGTGTGATACATGCTGAAGTGTTTTAAAGCAAAAACAGGCAACCCTTAATGGAATCCTAAGGCAGTAGAGAGTTACACACACAGAGTGCAACTTTACAGATGTGATGTATTTGCAGGTGAGCACTAAACTGACAGCGATGCTGTACAAGGCTGTGTTGGATAGCGGATAAAGCTGAAACATGCACACAGAGCAGTGTTACTCACAGACAGGGGGTCTTGGCTGAACGACTCGTCATCCAGTTTGTTTTTGCTCAGGTCCAGTGTGTCAAGGTTCGGCAGGTCAGAGAAAGCTTGTGGCGCGAGGCTTGTGATGTTGTTCTCTTTAAAGATAAATCACAAGGTATGGTATGTGATGTAGTATATGCAGTATGCAAAAGTATATAAAAATCTTTTGACAGGAGCATGATAAGGAACTTCCCTTGAACTTCACTTGACTCTGAGGTAATTTCATGTTGGCATATTTATTCTGGAACTTTTGTTTTGACATTCATGTAAATAATATAATCAGTCAGTGAACTTTGTTGGAAGTGGAACAACACTCTAGTTTTCAGTTAATAATCCGCTAGTACAAATAGTATTTCCTTACAAATGCTACATACTGCTGGTGAGATATGAAAGTGATTATAACAGCTAACTATAAACACGTCTAGATGTAAAAATGTAAAAAACAAAAATATCTATAAAATATGGTTAGTGGTATCAAAGTGGCAATTAGAGCTACTGGCCACCTTAATGAGTACATCCACTTCTATTCTGTACCATCCCACTAGCCACAATCATGCTCATTTTGTATGATGCCTCTACTTCCACAACAATGACACACACACCTGCCACGTCCAACTTTGTGGCCTCCAGGTTGTGCAGGATTGGCAGGTGAGTCATGCCGATGCCCCTGCAACTGATTTCTCTTTCAGCAGTCTGACACTCGCCAAGAGGAGACTCCGTAAAGTTGCTTTGTGTTTCTGTTTGATTGGTGGGAGGCTCAGTTGCCTCTATCTCTTCTACTTCCTCCTCTTCTTCTTCTCCCTCCTCTTCTTCTTCTTCCTCTTCCTGAAATAAAGATAATAAAAAAAACAATTATATGACAGAAAAATTTTCCAATAACTCAACCTGGTGGTTCAAAGAACTAAAGAAAAACAATGGTCTTATTTATCCAACAATAAAAAAGAAACCTCTTCATCCTCCTCTTCCTCTTCTTCATCATCATCGTCATCATCCTCTTCTTCCTCCTCCTCCTCCTGTGATTTCTTTTTAACCATCAGCCTCCTCTTCTCAGCATAAAGTTCCCTAAGTACAGCCATGAGAGCGCTGGATTCCTGCTCTCCTTTTCCACGCTTCCTCCAGCCCATCAGGGGTCGCCCAAACCCTGCCTACAATAAGCAAGATAACATTATCAACCAAGGAGAAAATCGGTGAACACAAACACAATCTTGGAGCAGAATATGAACTGGGTGAAGAGAAATTAGGATTTTCTGTATTCATACGGTGGACTTCGGTGTTTGTCTAGTCATACCATTCTATATGCAGTGGCCTCCACTGTAGCTGCATGTTTCCTCCTCCCCCAGGCACTCCTCCTTCTTCTACCAGCCTCCGGCTTTCTGAAATCAACTCTTTGCTCCATCTCCTCTTCTGCTTCCATCTGTAGGCGCTGATCCTCAATCTCTTCTTCACAGAGATGACACCAAACAAACCAGAAGAGGGGGGGCGAAAGCAGCTACAGATGTAAACAACTCAAAACGTTTATTTTTCAATCCAATGTATGAATTGAACAACTTAAAACTATTTCAGTCATTAAAAAAATTTTTGTCCAAGAGCAGGCAGACAAAAAAAACAAAAATATCTATAAAATATGGTTAGTGGTATCAAAGTGGCAATTAGAGCTACTGGCCACCTTAATGAGTACATCCACTTCTATTCTGTACCATCCCACTAGCCACAATCATGCTCATTTTGTATGATGCCTCTACTTCCACAACAATGACACACACACCTGCCACGTCCAACTTTGTGGCCTCCAGGTTGTGCAGGATTGGCAGGTGAGTCATGCCGATGCCCCTGCAACTGATTTCTCTTTCAGCAGTCTGACACTCGCCAAGAGGAGACTCCGTAAAGTTGCTTTGTGTTTCTGTTTGATTGGTGGGAGGCTCAGTTGCCTCTATCTCTTCTACTTCCTCCTCTTCTTCTTCTCCCTCCTCTTCTTCTTCTTCCTCTTCTTCTTCTTCCTCTTCCTGAAATAAAGATAATAAAAAAAACAATTATATGACAGAAAAATTTTCCAATAACTCAACCTGGTGGTTCAAAGAACTAAAGAAAAACAATGGTCTTATTTATCCAACAAAAAAAAAGAAACCTCTTCATCCTCCTCTTCCTCTTCTTCATCATCATCGTCATCATCCTCTTCTTCCTCCTCCTCCTCCTGTGATTTCTTTTTAACCATCAGCCTCCTCTTCTCAGCATAAAGTTCCCGAAGTACAGCCATGAGAGCGCTGGATTCCTGCTCTCCTTTTCCACGCTTCCTCCAGCCCATCAGGGGTCGCCCAAACCCTGCCTACAATAAGCAAGATAACATTATCAACCAAGGAGAAAATCGGTGAACACAAACACAATCTTGGAGCAGAATATGAACTGGGTGAAGAGATGTTAAGAAATTAGGATTTTCTGTATTCATACGGTGGACTTCGGTGTTTGTCTAGTCATACCATTCTATATGCAGTGGCCTCCACTGTAGCTGCATGTTTCCTCCTCCCCCAGGCACTCCTCCTTCTTCTACCAGCCTCCGGCTTTCTGAAATCAACTCTTTGCTCCATCTCCTCTTCTGCTTCCATCTGTAGGCGCTGATCCTCAATCTCTTCTTCACAGAGATGACACCAAACAAACCAGAAGAGGGGGGGGGGGAAGCAGCTACAGATGTAAACAACTCAAAACGTTTATTTTTCAATCCAATGTATGAATTGAACAACTTAAAACTATTTCAGTCATTAAAAAAATTTTTGTCCAAGAGCAGGCAGACAAAAAAAATAGCTTACCAGCAGGAAGGGTTGCACTTGAAACATTTGTATCTAACAGGGTCACTGCTTTATCAATTCTTGGTGGAAGAATGGCTGCTGTTTCTAATTCAGGTGCCTCAGAAGAAGTTTCAAAGTATGCATCCATATCATGCCAAGAGTTTAGGCTTAGTCCTGATAAAACTGGGCCACTCAGACAAATGAACACAATCCATGTCCTTGGTGTTTGCATTGATGGATGTGGACCCAATTCAAGCTATTTCAGTTGGAGAAAAAAAGTCCAAAACTTTTAGATCTTCAGGGCTGAATCGAGGAAGAAGCAAATCCACAGAAAGTGCAGATAATTATGCCAAAGGGAAGAAACTCTGTGAGTAGCAGCCAACGTGACAGTTCACAGAAGAGGATAAATCTCCAGAAAACCCCAGAGTTTCAGATTTTGAACACTGGGAGTAAATTCTGCTGTGAAGTTTCTCTGTTGTGACTCAGCCTAAAGCGGTTCTAAAACGTGTTGCTCATGTCCCCTCCTCAGAGTGAAAGCTAAAATGAAGAAAGACCGAGAGGATGGGAAGGAATATCTGGGAGGCCGAATGGTCAAAAAAAAAAAAAAAGAAAGTCTCACATTGTTAATAAGGGCCCTTGTTCATCGTACCATGAAATACACAGACCCGCCCTGCCCCTCCTTGTCTCCTCTCCCTTTCATAACTGTCTGCTAACACTAGGTGGAAAGACAGAGGTTTGTGGAGGAGATAGGAGACTGACAGGGAGCAAAAGATAGAAACTGGAAAACAATATGTTTCATACACCTGCGATAGATTCCAGTTGGATATTGTCATGTGGTTCGACACTTGAATTTGTGATCTACTGTGAGTTTTGTGTTTTTCTCCTGACTGAATCTGAGTAGTGTATGCTGAACTTGGACCTTTTCCAACAAGAGACAGGGTTGGTAGACAGTTCAGGCCGGAGTCAACCTTGTTTGGCTAAGCTCCACTGGCATCTATGTAAGAAAACAAACATGACCTCTGAGAAATGAACAATGAACTCGCCTTTACATGCTGTACATACGTACCGTACATGTACTCTGGCATGTGTGCATCCTCACACTCAACGCCAAGCCAAGCAGGTGCCACTGGCTGAGTGTAGAGCCAAACTGGGATTTTCACTGTGGGCTGAAACCTGATGACAGCCCCTCTTTATTTGCTTAGTAACCACACACACACACACACACACACACACACAGGAACTGTTGAAATGTACATGTATATGGATGTTATGTTCCGGACAACCACTTCTTTGAGTGACAAGGTTAATTTATAGTATCAGCTGTTTGAAAAATGTATCAAAATTAAGCATTAGTTCTTGGCCATACATAGGGATTTGTTTTTCTGCAACTGGAGACCAGCTGATGAGAGAGATGACAGTAGAACCCAGACATATTCCAAATGGCACACTGGACAACTTAGCACTAAACACTAAGTACCTTATTTGATCCTCCAAGGTAAATAGTGATGTTGTCCAAAGACTTTTCATTTAAATCTAGACAGGAACATGAGGTAATCCTCTGACCTAATTCAACCCTTTCCTTAACCTCAGTCTGACAACACCCTTGTTAACAATTTCCACTGCAGAGAATGATACTGAAGTCTAGGATATCCACCATAACCAACCTCCTTGGTGACAGTTGCTGGTCTAAGATACAATAAACATTTTTTTTCTACCATCCCTTCTGTAAACTATTGAACTTTTTCCTGACATCTCACCACAACTTTACTACCTTGTTTTCTCACACAATAAATGTGGCTTAGACAGTCAAACAACTGCCAGCTCTATAAAATCTGAGACTTATTTGTATAAGCTACGTGTTGCAGACAGTCAGTAAAACTATATCACAACTAAACATCTACAGCCATGCTAGCAGCTCTGTGAGGTGTACTTAAGCACAGTGATGCTTTGAGCTAAACACTAACATGCTGATGCAAAGCAGGCATGTTTACCACTTTTGTTTAGTTTTATTAGCATGCTGCTGCACTGGCTAACTAGGACTAAAACACCAAGTATGCCTGAGGTTTATGGGAAGGTTCTTGTTTTGCAAGTAAAAAGATCAACAAAATTTTAGGATTTACCCTCTGGGAACCATTAATGCCTGTACAAAATATGTTCATGCATAAAGCCAGTGATAAACAAAAAGACAACAAATGGCATTAGGTTCATTATTTTTTTATTCAGCACATCACAGCAATAACAGGATGACAGGTGACCTGGAACGCCAGTAACATTGGGTGATGCCTATGTAGTCAGGAAGAATAAGGAATGCTCAAACAGTTCTTAACTAAGCTGGTTAGACTTTTCACACTCTGGGTCTGTGAAGAGTAGTTCGACCTCAGCTCAAGCATTAAAGACTGCCACAACTACAAAAAGTATTCTAGTACATTAGATCTATGACAAACTGTAAAAGTGCTTCTTAGAAAAGGATGGCCATGAATGCCAGCCAAGTGAGTTGACATGGAGGCATGGACATCAGGAATGTGGAAAAGAAAAGATGGTTGGAATGCAACAGAAGTTGTGGCCTGACACTTCACAAGGGATCAGAGCATCGACAGGCTGCTGGTATGACAGGGGTTTTTAAATCCAACATTTACAGTATTCCATGATGCCTTTGTCTGAGCCACTTCCAAGACACAATTTGAAAACAAGATATAGGATAAAAGAAAGGAATGTTGTCGCAGGAAGAACAGAACCCATCTGGGAAGAGGTTACTACAAGGTGTATACAGGGAGGAATATTATTAACACTACAGGCTTTGACCACACTGCACTCCTATCCCAATCTCTCTTGAGCTGTGATAATAATACAAGGCTAGCACACTGCTAGCCAGATGGAGCATAGAGAAGTTAACAGGTCTTCATGTGATCATGCCAGGGAGCGGTAAGTTAGGCAGAAAGTTGGTTGAGATTCAACGGAGCAACAAGTAGGAGCTCTGGTGCAGTCCTTAGTTTGCAAAGGTCTGACGCACGGCCTTAGCAATGTGCTTGGCGCTGATGCCAAAGATGTCGAGCAGCTCTTGGGGCTTTCCGCTGCGGGGCACACCAGACACTGCCAGCCGGTTCACAACAATACCGGGCTCGGTGCCCACTGCTGACAGCACTGCTTCACCAAGACCACCTGGACAGAGGAGACAGATCAGAGAGGCAGACAATCCTGGCGATACAAGTGATCTCTTTAATTAGAGCAACCACAAAGCAGGACCCAATAAGATGCTGTCTTATTAGACACAGGTAGCTCAAGAAAAATCTCTGTACAAAATCCCTCTACCTAGAATTTTCTTAAAATCTCACTATTGGGGGTCAACCA
This sequence comes from Xiphias gladius, assembly GCF_016859285.1. Lineage (NCBI taxonomy): Eukaryota > Metazoa > Chordata > Actinopteri > Istiophoriformes > Xiphiidae > Xiphias > Xiphias gladius. Next base: position 16,687,563 of record NC_053417.1, on the reverse strand, counting down.
GTACCGCTTAACGTGTTTGCAATCCTTGTGTATTCTTAGCATTAATCAAAGCCTAAAAATTCTTAAAAACATCTATGGCACATGGTTTAAGAACCCTGTGACAAGACACTCAAGCATAAAAACAGAAAAACAACGCACCCTCCTTGTAGTGATCCTCCACAGTGATGATATGTCCTCCTGTGGCTCTGGCACTCGCCAAAATGGTAGAGGCATCCAGGGGCTTGATGGTGAACGGGTCAATAACTCGGATGTTCTTTCCTAGAGGAATTCATTAGGAAATTACAGATTTTTTATTTGGCCATGCCAGGTAACTGTGCAGATGACCCCATTTCCCATACTTACAAACACACTGGAATTGTAGAAGGTGGTTTTGAGATGTAGGCCTCACACTAATTCCTACATCTATCCACTAGAGGGCAATGTGAGTTTACCTTCACTGGCCAGCATATCAGCAGCAGCAAGGGCCTCATGCAGAGTAACACCAGCTCCAATCACGGTAACCTGATCATTGTCAGACTGGCGCACCACCTGGTGAAGTAGACATTCATTTCTATATCAGTTCTGGTGTCCAGTCCCAACTCTTTTGTTGCCAATAGCTACTTTGTGCAAAAGGATTGATGTGTGTAAAATTGGCATTGACCATTACCTTGGCTTCGCCCACTTGAAACTTCTCATCTGGAGAGTAGAGGACTGCAGTATCTGGTCTGCTGGTACGGATGAAGCAGATACCCTGAAAATATAGAGTGATGCGTTAAAACATTAGAATGTTACTCCCTTGTCATTTTGAAGACAACTTACTGGACAGGCTTTAACACAAGGTGGCATACCAACCTTGGTGTTGGCTGCCAGCTCGACAGCCCTCTCTGTGGACACTGCATCACTGGGGTAAAACACAGTACATGTTGGGACTGCACGGAACATGGCCAAGTCCTCTAAGGCCATCTGGGAAGGACCATCTTCACCTGAAGGGAAAATAAGATCTGTCAGGGACAGGGCACACTCAACTCTGCCCCCAATAGAAAACAATTGACGCTTCAGAAGAAAGCTTACCGATGGAGACACCGCAGTGGGATCCTACCAGATTGACATTTGACTGGGAGATGGCTCCCATACGGATCTGGTCATAGGCTCTAGACAGGAAGGCAGCAAACGTGCTGGCAAATGCGACTGTGCGGTCACGGGTGGCACAGCCAATGGCCACTCCTACCTGTAGCAGCAAAGACATTTAGTAAAATGGGTTAGTCATAATGACAGTGGATGCGATTAAGCAAAGGTAGAGGCTCACGTAAACTGGTCACAAGTAGCAGTGAGAGGCTGGGATTATCAGGCTAGAGAATGAATAGTAACAGATTAGACCATTGGGAGTAGATTATGGTAGTGAAGACTCAGCCAGATTTATCTGTCTTTCATAATTTATGAGGCCACAGTTGATTGGTTGACTTCTGTACGAACTGGCTGACTGTTTTTGAAAATTATGCAGATTTGAAAGATCATCAAACATGTGTTTATGCATTTCCAAAAATTATCAGAATCCTTAATTTCGTGTTAGCTACACACTTAAATTTGCTAAAATTAGCAACTGCATATGAGGGAAAAGCGTCACCACAGAGAAAATACTGTACCATATTCTGTTCAGCGATGAAACACTCAATGTAGCGGTCAGGGAAGGCCTTCTTGAAGGTCTCTGAGAAGGTGGAGTTTTTGGTATCTCCATCAAGAGCCACCACTCTCTGGCTTGCCTGGCCCAGCTTGGCCAGAGCAACACCATATGCTCGCCTTGTTGCCATCTGACAGGACAGAAAGGAAAAGGGTGTAAGCTATAGAGATTAACAAGGTTAATACAATAAAGCAATATTCTACATGTAGGTTAAAACCTTATATAATGCTGGTATCAGTGTTAGGTCAAGCCTCCACTCACTAAGCCAACAAGAGACTTCTATGCTAAAATTCTGCCATCAGTTTATGCCACTGACCATACAATGACTGATGAAGAGGCTTTGTGCCCATTACTACAAATGCTTCAAGTGTCCCGTTTAAAAAAAAAAAAAAAAAAAGGACAACCTGCTAGGCTGCATTAAGGAGCACAAGTGACAAGTTAAAGTACCTTGTCTCCCTTTTTGTATGCTGGGGGTGAGGGCAGGGAGATGGGGCTAAGGTCTGCAGGTGCTGCGTCATCATTAGGCAGTTCAGGGCACAGGTTCTTGTTGGGGACCTGGATCTGAGCCCGTAGGTCTTTCAGGACATCATCCACTCGGTCCTTAGGGATGGGCTTTCCATGCCAATTATCAAGATCCTCAATGTCTACAGCCAAGACATGAACAAGACAATCAAATTCAGAGAATTCATGAAAATGTTAAGTAAATAATATTCACCATATGAAAGCCTCACTTACTTTTGAGTCCTTTGCCCTTGAATGTCTTAGCAACAATGCAAGTGGGTTTGCCCTTGACCTGCTGAGCCTGCCAGAAAGCTTTGCACAGCTCCTCCACATCATGTCCATCCACTACATATGTGTTCCACCTATAAAAACATGGCTCGATTTTTTACAACATACCTCACACTACAACAAATATTAACCCAAAACACAGGGACGTATTAACTTCTGAACAAAACCTGTTAATCATCGAACTTATTAACCGAGCAAATGGGAGCAGAAACAAAAAAAAAAAAAAAAAAAGGTAAAAATTCCAAAAAAGGAGGGTAGAGCAAGTCCAGCAAGCATGCCAAAAAGGGATGTGCAAGATGTGGTTTAGAGAAATTCAACCCAAGACAGCCTGTATTTACACAGTATTATAAAACATCATTAAAACTTGTGCCAACAACCCCTGAAATTTGTGTATACTGAGGTTCTGTTTATCCAAATGCAAAAATATCACAATAAAAAAGGTCATCTATAATATTTTTTCAGATGTTTAAAAAGTTGATGTGCGCCAACAAATCAAAATGTTTCCTAGGAAATTAGATAAATGTGGATGTGGAAAGTTGGGATTGTACTGACCCAAAGGCTTCACAGCGTTTGCGATAGGTCTCCATGTCGTGCTTCAGGGGTGCAGCCTCACTCTGACCGAGCCGATTAACATCTAGGATTGCCACCAAGTTGTCTAGCTGGTAGTAGGAGGCAAAGGCCATGGCCTCCCACACTGAGCCCTCTGAACACTCTCCATCACCCAGCATGCAGTACACACGGTAACTACAACAAAATGTAGAAATAGGAAAATGGCAATATTGGTGTTCTCCAAACAAGGAACCAAGACTCATTTCCACCTATGTTAAAGTGAAAAATTATCTATTGCATCCTGTTGACTTCCAAAATCTAGACAGATCTCCATCCATATTGTTTATATCTGTTGATGAATATAAATTGCCCCTATGGCATAATAAGGCATTATTTATTTCATGGACAAAATGTATATTCCACCAAATAACTGGTTGCAGGTAAAAATAAATAAATAAATAAAAATTAAAAATAAAAAAAAAATAAAAATGATAATAAAATAAAATAAAATAAAATAAAATAAAATAAGGCTGTGTGATGCTTGACAGCTATAAACTACCTTAGATTCCCATGTGACTCAAAGACTATTTGGGTGATAGTTTTCCTTAGTATCACCAATGGAATTAATAAAATATGTCATCAGCTCCAATTAGATAGGAGCATCTCATAATGGCTCAGAGGCTAGGAACTCAGTTTTGAGTGCAGGGCAGACAATGTTTGGCCCTGCTGCACACTCCTGCCATGGAGTGATTTAACACAATTACAACTACACTACCACAGATTTATCCAGTTAACAGATTATGGTGCATCAGGAACCACTTGAACAAAGCAGTTCTCCACCTACCAGTTAAGGCATCACACTCTTGTTAAACAATGCTCTTGTTGGGTCAATGCAAGTCTTTCAACCTCTTCATGAATCCATAGTTTTTGCTACATACTCACCTGGATTTATCAAAGTTTTTGCCAGTGTAAGCCATCCCACAGGCAGCCCCAAGACCCTGTCCCAGAGATCCTGTTGCCACGTCAACAAATTGCAGTTTCTGGTGAATAGGAAAGAGGGGGGAAAAAAAAAAAAGTTATACTAGATATAGAGCGATAGGTATATCATATTCTTTCTGTTCTCCAAGGAAACATGAATACCACAAAGGAATTCAGGAGTCTTGACTTACCGGTGTAGGGTGCCCCTCCAGTTCACAGTCAATCTTGCGAAGGTTGAGCAGATCAGACTCCTTCACAAAACCTGCCTCTGCCCAGGCAGCATACAGGACAGGTGCAGCATGACCCTAGTGACAAAGGGAAAGAAGGGAGAGGAAAGCACTAGCGTTACCAACTCATGTGCGCTGACCAGCTGAAGAATATCACTCTCTCTCATAAACAAAAGACATTTTTGCCAACCTTCGAGAGCACAAAGCGGTCGTTACACTGGTTGCGAGGATCATCAGCTTTGTAGCGCATGGTGTGGAAGAAGAGCACAGACATGAGCTCTGCTGCACTGCAGCATGATGTGGGGTGACTGAGGACAGAGAAAAAGACAGCCCATCAGAGGTAGATCACAGCTACAATGCCACCATGTAAAAAGAACAAGATTCACACTCCATGCACATACATGCATGTGTTGCTACATTCAGGAATCCTTACACTTAGGTCTCGGCCATTAAAGTACACCTGTTACAACTCATTAAAAAGCACCTGGTTTTAGTTAGTGACACAGTTAATTAAAAAAAAAAAAAAAAAAAAGGTTCTAGTCATTCCAGGAGAGCTAGATGCAAGCTTCCAAAAACTAGTTTTGACAAGCAATGATGCTTTTGAAAATGGCCTCATCTTTAAGGATTAGGAATATCACTCATCAATAGATTGTTAATTTGTAACATGATTACATCAGTTATGTTACCACACTCCAGAGCTCTTTTTAAAAAAAAAAAAAGACTAAAAAATAAAAATAAGCAAACTTGTGAAACTGTTAGTTGCTGCACAACAGTGGTCGAGGTATTGTAATCGACATGTTTAGAAATCCCACATTACCCAACAGCATCTCAGTTTTCCTGTGTGGGTTAAGTTACAAATGGCATCATTTCAACCATGCTGGGGACACACCGGGTTATCTTATTCAAACAGACATCATGGTCACTGTTTAAATTTTACAATTTTAAAACAAACAAACAAACAAAAAAAAAAAAAACCTAGTGCACCATTTACCCTCTGTCCTTTTGTTGAGAGACAACCTGCTGAAAAATAAAGTGAAGTAAATTCATAAAAGCCATAACAAAAGCGATCAGGTACTGCAAGTGTAATGCTCCATCTCAGTCATAAAATGAGGAACAACATGTGTCGGGTGTAGGGTGTCAGAACTCAAAGACCTTGTTAAGGGAGACAGCAGTATCAAAACATTTGTAGAGGCCTCCCAATCTGGACATTTAGCATACAACTCATCTATTTCCTCAAGTGACATAAGGAAGTGACAAAAAAAAAAAAAAAAAAAAAAAAAAAAACAGGTTTATCAACAAACCTGTTCTTTTTGGAAGTTGCAGCTTTGTCCTAAAGGGCAGATTACACAATGCTGGATTTTTCGTAGGGTGCAGAAGTAATGCAAAAGTGTTCTGGTAACCATCTGAACAATGCAAATACAGGTACTTCTAAATATGCTTTTGAAGTACCGGGCCAGGTGACCGAAAGATAACATTTTATATGAACTGTGCTGTTTTCTGTGACCAGCAGCTAAATAGAAACAAAATGTTTTAGTCCAAAACTGTCCTTCCTACACAAATTTATATCAGATAAGCTAAATCAGTGCTAACTACGACATCCAAAACCCATTATTTCGATGACAGGCACCTCTGATATTTACTAAGTAAAGTGTGATTTTGTGCTGACAGATGTATAGACCTAATAGTAATCCTAACAGAATACAAGGGAGGCACAGGGAAGCCAGAGTAACCTCTATAATCACAGAAGCAATAAAGCTACACCACTGACAACAAGGAAACCCCGGAAACTAACGTTATTCCCGCTTCAACCGTTTCCTACGGCGAGGAGGAAAACGTCAGGTTGCAACGAAGGTTCTGGGAACTCTTGACTTTCAGAGTGAAGCGACACCACAGGTGCCAGTCATTTTTTGTGGTTGTCACACCCGACACAGATTTCCTGAAGGCAATTCAATTGGGTGTGCATTGGTATATCTTTGTTATTTTAGGACGCAGCTGCACCTTTAAAAATTGTAGCGTCAAACTGACCACGAGGTTCATCCTTTCGCATGATCATGTGATTTCTTGTTGGCTAGTAAGAGCAAGTCGATGCCAATAATATCGGCTACATGTGACTTTACAAGTAACTTATTGCCGAAACAATGACTTCTACAGACGCCGTCATTAGATTTCATTTGTCAGCGTGTGGAGGAAATAAAAAATAATAAAATTTAAAAAAAAACCCACAGATTTTAGCTTATGCTAGTCTTAGCCTGGACTGTAGACTCGAACAAATTTAGCTCGCAAATGAACCTGAAACGTTAATAAGACAGTTTATATAAGTGCTTGCTAGCTGTCTGCTGTGGCTCGGCTTTCCACCGCGTGAAGATAATCTGCAGCACGTGCAGCCAGGCCCCACAGGTAAAGCGTGCTTCCGCCACAGTATCATCACAACATACGTTTCTACATTACTGCGGTTGAAGCCTCGTGGGTTTAAAGAATGACGCCTGACATGAGTAACTCTGAACAACTTACCCAGAGTTAGAGGCGCATGTAGCATTGATGGAGTGGATCCTGAGCTTATTAGCGATATCTTTCAGCCCCTGTAGGGTTTTTTCATCGGGTTTGTGGTAACTAGACATGGTTTCTGGATTTATTTCTTGAAAGTCGCGTCCACTTGAGAAGTTATTTCAGTCGCTCAACTAGTTCGGTGGTTCGTCGCTGCGCCACGCCGTTGCTAGCTGCCCCGTCTGAGTACAATCGAGGAGGAGGGGGGAGGAATGAAAGAGAAAGAAGGGGGATTTATGTATTCTGTAACAGCCACTCCCACCTAATCCAATCATTGGAGGAATAGCAGTGGTGCAAGTTGCTGCTGTCACAAATCCCTTTCAGCTCATGAAAGATACAGGCCTCAAATTATTTCCTTCTCATTTTCCTTTTTTGATGAGCAAATCACCAAATTATCAAGAAGCGCGTGCCCTGCACATACTCGCATGAATCAGGAGCATCAATAAAGGTAGACACAGTGTGGAGACCTTTAGGTAATTATAAGGCTTTGATATGAAATTATCAGAATCCCACCCACCACTTCGAAGTCTTAATAAAATGTGTAAATGTGTCTTTTCAGCGAGGTGGGCAATTGACTTCCTGGTTGTGGCAACAGTATGATGATGTGCTGTGGAAATGCCATTGATAACTTCAGACACAACTATTATTCAGAAACAACTGTATTATTATATGATCCAATGTGCATGCTCTCTACTTGATAATATAATTGAATATAATTGATAATATATCCAAGCATAAATTTTGATTTATCATACATAGCAATCATGTCACTGCCCCTTTAAAGCTGCAGCTGGACGGCTGCCAATAGGGAAATGGTGGCAGATTTTGCCCTCTCATCCTTACTCAGGCAAACAGAACTGTTGGGAGAGGCAACACAAGGTTCAGATACCTTATTTCTTTTCCCTTAGACACTGACACCTTGCTTTGAAACTTCAGATGATTATCTGCATTTGTACATGCCAATGGATGCATCAGAAATAACAATTTTCAAAATTTTATTGCTGAAAAAGATATACATATATCTACATACATCTACATACATATATATATCTACATACACACATACATATATATCTATATAGATATATCTATATCTAAATATCTATATCTACCTATCTATCTATATATCTACCTGTATATCTATCTATATCTATCTATCTATATATCTATATCTATATATATCTATCTATCTATATATCTATATCTATATATATATATCTATATCTATCTATCTATATCTATCTATCTATATATATATATATATATATATATATATATATATACACATATATATACATATATATACACACATTATATATATATATAAGATACTCTATCAAGATAGACAATACTTGTCATACAAAAACGCAAGTCAATCACCCAACCACCTGTCTTTTCAAGAAAGTCGGGGAAGTCAAACACTTCCTCATTTTGGCCAACATTTCAAATCTTATGGCTCAGGTATTTCCTCTTGTTTAAGTTCCTGAAATGATATACATGTCATTAGAAAAACCAGCAAATGAGCAGTTTTTGTTTGACCATGCCACAAAGAGAAATAAGATGTTTCTTACCTCTACCTTGATTCTCTCTCGGGCCTCAGTCCTCTCCTCAGGAGAGACTGGATCTTTGTCAATTCGCTCCAGCTGTGGCACGAGCATCAGTACACTTAGCCGGTAGTCTGTTGTTTCCACCAGTGGGTTCTCAGAAAGGACCAAAGCACGCAGAGTTTTTGACACAAGCCCAAGGCACTGTAGGGCATTCTCATTTAAGATTGCATTGCCTCTAAGGGAGAGAGACAAGAAATATTTGTGATATATAATCTGGGATATATATCTTTATTTGGTGTTTTACTGAACTGATGATGGCAGCAACAGGTCACTCTGATCTGATCTGTCCTTCTGTGATACAACTGTCTACCTGACATTGAGGTATTGAAGACACTTCATGCTGGGGCTGAGACCATCCAGAGTATCTAGCTGGTTGTCTCGAAGGTGAAGGGTGGTGAGGCGCTCTAACCTCTCCAAACCTTCTAGACATTTGATCACATTTTGGGCCTAAGCAGAGACCAAAAAAACTTACAGGCAAACTTTTCTCTGGTTACTAGTACTAGCGCTATTAACCAAAACATTGTAGTTTTATTACCAGATATAATCGTCGGAGGTTGGGAAGGTTGATGCCATCAGTAGTATTCAAGTGGTTTCCTCTCAGCTCTAGAGTTACCAGGTTGGCAAAGCAGCCACTCTGAAGACCAGTCACTGTCTTAATACTGTTACCTGCCAACGAAGTTCCAAAATGTCAGGTCAAGACCCTTCCAAAAAATATACATTAGGCACCAGATATTTGATTGAAACCTTGCTGACATTTACAAGTTTGTTATACCTAAGACTAAATGATAACATATGGGTTAATGAAGCCCCTTCTGATCAAAATAATCAATTTCTATGTCTTGCTATCACTTCCCTTATTTCAAATGATCATGAAAGTTAACTATTCCTCATTTGACTGACCTCTCTTCAGGATCAGTCACTTGCATGGTATCATAAGAAACACCGCTTCTACTGACATAAAAACTAACATAAAAACCAACCTGTAAGATTGAGGCTCTCTAAAGCAGGCCCGACTAGGCCGTCCAGGTTTGTCAGCTGGTTCACTGCCATACTCAGCCACTGCAGGTAAATTAACTGAGCGAAAGGTTGCCCTTTGAAGCATGCCACAGCATTACTGTCAACCTGCAGAAGAGGAGGTGCATTCAAGATTTACCATCAGTTAGAGTATTTGATACTGACAGCTTCAGAGATGTCCTTTTCTAAATGAATAAAGAAGAGAGCTCCTTGCCTTCAGCCAAAGCAGTTGGATCAGAGATGCAAGAGGAGAAAGATCAGTAAGGTGGTTGTTGGATACGTCCAGAAAACGAAGGTGAATATAACTGCTAATTGCAGCTAAGTCATTCAGTCCTCTGAGGAGTTCAATGATGACAAATGGAAAATTTGTATGAAATCAGAAAAGATACATGAGGATAAGCTGAAATTAAAGTTACAGGACAAAGGCAGCCAATTTTGCTTTGCATGTATTTTTGGCCCCTTACTTGTCTTTTAGGTCCAGTTTGACAAATGCATATCCTAATCCATTTCCTGTTCGGCACAGTAATGAGAGCCCCTGACTGATTGTTTGTTGGGTCAAATGGCAAACCTGTAGCTGTAGAGGACAGAGGGAAGATATCAAATAATTATACTTTCCAGATTGTTGGTGCTACTAACACAAAAGAGAAGCCTGTAGACCTTCCTGCGAATATTAACTCTAAACCTAAAAATCCACAATCTAAAGTACTTTATTGCTAGGGTTGTTTTGGGAGTAAAAAATGCAGCCCTTAGGGATAGAACAATCTCTTAACAAGCAGTTACATGTCAATGGCCCCACACTGCAGTTTTACGATTAGTTAGTACAGTTCCCTTGTGGAGATCCCATCCGTTCGTTTAACGTTGTGGATTAAATACTGCTGAGTCCCATATATTTAATAATGTAATTCATTACACTTGACACGGTTTGCCTGGAGCCTTGTCAGGCCTTACAGGGAGAGAGAGAGAGAGAGAGAGAGAGAGAGAGAGAGAGAGAGAGGAGGTCAAGGCAAATCAAACGTGACCATTCCTGTTTGGGGTAAGCAATTGATGAGGCCTGGAATTTCTTAAGGGATAGTAAACTGACTTTATTTACTCCACCCTTTTAAACCAGCATCCTTTGGTAGTGCATTGTTCTTGTAAAAATGAGTATGATTTAACATAAACTGCACTAAATTGACTAGAGTCCAATTTCCAGGTAGCGTTAACCACTCTCTGCAAAAATGGGGCGAAAACAGTTGGTACCATAAATTGTTGTCTACATTTATCATCACTCAGGTACCTATACCTTCTCGTCCTCTCCGAGCCCGTCTTGAGGCGTTTCTTCCTGCCCCTCTACATCCGACATGACTGCATCTTCATCCACCTCAGACATCCTGATCAAATTGATTTATGTTTTCACAAAAAGTAGCGGGTCACTGTGGCAGACCGGTTGATGGCTGACAAACCGGGAGTCAACCTGCGTTGGGTTTACGTTGGCTAACTAATAATACACAGCAGACTGGGTTAGCTAGCTACGCTAGCAGTACTTCGTGTGACTGTCAAGTTAAAGTAACTAGCTAACCTGTGAAACTTACTTCAGCTTTATAAAACTTTACAACAGTTACCATGATAACGAAATATAACTACCAAATGTAAGTGATCTTACCAAGAAGCTAGTGTTAACCCTTTGATAGAGCTAACTGCAGTTTGTCTATCGATCCCGAGAAGTAAAACAAGAGCAGCGTTTACTGTTGTTACCATGGAAACTCAACATAAGCACGTGAGCTTAAGCGTTTGAGCGTGCAAACAAAATTCAAGGACAAGTGTGCTTTGCGACATCTACACAATTTCTGCAGGTCAAGATGTTGCATTAGAGACCTCATAAAATGAGTTACAATATATTCCTCTTTTTAAAACCACCGAATTGCAAGAACATAGCGTTGGAAATTTCACGATAAAATGTTGAAATAATATAACTGTTTACTGGTTTGCCCATACAAGACATCAATCATCAATATTGATGAAAATGTGTTATTCTTAATTAATTTACATGAGCTCAATGAATCACAGTCACATTATTGAACAAATACAGACATAAAAAATTACTTTCTCCAGAAATAAGTATGTATTACATTGTGAATTCATACCTGCAATATAACAAACTGAGACACTTTTCACCTACACACTAATGTTAGTGTGACCCTGTCCAGTTCATGAGGTCACAATCTACTGCGGTATAAAAGTGCTCATTCTAAAATATGTACACAATTCATGCCCAGATCAGTCATTCACTGAATGGTAAGGCATATGACATTAAATTAAAAAAATCTATGGTGCATAGACAGTAATATTAGAAAATCCCATTTGCTGCCACGAAGATCTATACTGATCTTTCACTTTCCAACAGCAAATGTTTCCAAACCACATAAAGCTTGCTTATCACACACAAGCTCTGAAGCAAGTGAGAACTCAAAACTGCATCATACAGGAAGAAAGCAAAAAAGGTGCATTATGTGCAACGTCCTGACATCCACTGCTACAGGATCAGTTCATATGCGTGTATTACCACTGTTGAGGTAATTTCAATATCAAACCAAAAGTAAGAGGTTTATCTATAAATATCTATACGATGTTAATGGTGAACTGTTGCGTGCTGGGCTTTATCCTTGTCCTGTCTGTGTGAGGATGTGGAAGATTCAGGGTGAGGGCTCACTCCACTTGCATATTGCGCAATAGAAGCCCCTTTTTCACACCTCCCTGCAGCATCCTGGCACCAAGACTAGTGCCTGTGATCCCATCACTAAAGAGAAACAGAAAATGAAACAACGTTGAGCACACGCACAAACCTGTAAGTAGATAAAATCACATCCACCATTGCTGGTAAATGGTTGTATTGGCATAGTTGTGTGTTGTATGGAGTAAGCAAGAGACCTTCCAATAACAGTCAGTACAAACCAACTATATACAAGAACAAAACAATACATAGCTGTAGTTAGAATAGAAAACCAAGACTCAAAACAGTACAAGAGGAAAAATGCATCCAGTATCCAGTATGTTGTAAATGACTGCTTTGGTAAACCTAACACTAACTGTAAACCTGCAACAACTGTAAAACATCAACACAGAGAGTCTGTTACTTCACTGATGCTTACATGGGGCTAAACTTCCTCCTCTTAGGATCAGGAGGTTCAGATCCATCTGCCAGTCTCTGTAACCAAAAACAGGAAAGAAAAAAAAAAAAAAAATCAACACTAACTGCACTCAATTAACAACAAACATAATTACTCTATGCAATGTTATCAATCTCCTATCGTCAGACTTTACTGACCTGTTTGCCTGCAGCTTCCTGCTGGATTCTTCTCTGCTCCAGGTTTTGCTGGGGGGCATACAGAAAAAGAGATTACCCTTAGATAACAGATAGTGAAGTGTGTATGAGACAACAATTGAAAAATACAGGTCCTTATCCATTATCTATGCAGTGTTCGTAATGGTGTGAAATTAGATTCAAGCCACTTGTGTTACCACCTTATGTAGGTCAGAGAGCTGCTGGTGCCGGATAAGGGCCTCCTTACTGGGAAACTGTCTCCTACACAGCAGACAGGCCAGTTTAACCCAGTCAGTCATTCTCCCCTCCTTCTCATCTTTCTCGCCTCCTTCATCTTCACTGTCAGTTTCTCCACTGTAGGCTGGGACCAGACCCTGCTGCTGAGGAGGAGAACTCTACAGATGAAAGACACAAGGTCGGGAACTGATGAACAAACGGATACAGAGATAGTGGTTGTTTGCTTGAGACAAATACATAAAAAGATAGGGTGTTAGAAAACAGACTAAAACAGATACATAACAAGTACACCATGGTGGCCACTTCCTTACTTCTGTACTTTGTCGAATCTGGTCCAGAAACATCTGAGGCCGTTCAGAAAGTGCTCCCTGCGGGACAGAAAAGCCAGAGGGATTACCGGGTTAGTTTATAAGTCTTTTTCTTATGCAAACATTCTCTTATTACTTGCACTGGAGAAGAATGAATGGTCGTAGGGGCCTAAAGCATGAGTCCCCTGGCTGATGGACATTCTCCCCACTCACTGTGATACCCTGCTGCCCTGCAGGCACACAGGTGTTTACAGTTATGCATGTGTGTCTGTGTAAGGATCATCCACCTTTTTCTCCAGAACAGCATAGCCTGCATCAGCACTAGCAGACTCCCGGCGGTCATCTAGGCGACTGTGACCAGGTGCCCTAGTGTAACCAGGAGGCAATGCTGTGGAGCCAACGGCAGGAGAGGAGGACACAGAACGCATGTTCTCTTTCTGTCTATTGAGACTCTTAGCCCAGCGCTCCATATCTTTGGCAATCTATTAACATAAACACCAAGAAATATATGTTAGCCAGTTATATTGCTTAAATAGAGGAAGATTTACAGTTTGTGAATGTCATACTCAGGGGGTACCTCAATACCAACAACACCATTACAACATAATGTTTTTCATATTGGTTTTAAGTGTATTATACTGAAAGATATTATTCTTATTCTATCCATTCACAGAGGAGCTGGATCATATATAGTGAAATTTAACAGCTTGTTAGTGTGTCCACCCTTTTACAGAGTAGTAAAAATGATATGTCCAATCAAACACACACAGAGCAAAGCAAACACAGAGGTTAGCTTTGAAATTCATAGGTCAGTTTAATTTTCTTTGCCTTTACCTGTTGAGCAGTTTTATTCTTGGGCTTGTCTTTTTTCTCCTTGCTGCCAGGGGTAGCGAACACTGAGTCTGAAGGGGCTGTGCTATCGCTCATGGAAACACCCTCGGCGTTTGACTGGCTGGCAGCAGGAATATAGGTGTGTTTCTCTCCATCCCAGTACATATACTGCTGAGTGTGAGGGTTGTAGTAGTACTGCAAAGAGGAAGGGCACACAAAACCAGACTGAGATGCTAAGGAAGAAGACGTGTTCAGAAAGGTCTTTCAAAAAGTGATGGCTTTGCATTCAGACTACAGTACATTCACCACTCTTTACCTGGGAGTTAGGATCATAGTAGAGTCCTGTGAGTGGGTCATAATAGTAGCCAGAGCTTTCATCATACTGGTATGTGGACACGTCTGGCACAGCTACAGTCAAAGACACAGGACATTTGCCTCAAGGTCAGAGACCAAATTTAAAAACACTGAATTAATCATAAAAGGTTAGCCTGACTTTAAATTTTATTCTGTATGCAATTTTCCGTATTCATTCAGATGAAAACAAAATTAACATCTGGCAGTTATCCCTTAGTCTTCTCAAGCTGAAAACTGAACAGCACTGAATGCACTGAACAGCTCCAAAGGAGTCTTTCTGTAGGGCTTCACAAACGTTTAGGAAACCACTGGCTTTGACAGCAGTTGTCTCTTCCAATCATAGACATATCAACACCGGTGTTGAATGCATTTTGGTGGCCCACCCAAATAGATCAGCCCCCCTGCCAAAAGTCTTACGATATTGATGGAGCTCCTGTTCAGTGCCTGGAGTAGCAGGTTGGCTGGGAGCAGCTGGTTGTGGTTTTCCCACTATCTCAACCTGTGGAGAGGCAGAGCACTTAAAAACATGGAGGTAATGGTTGAAATAATGCAAGGACCAACAGTAAGCAACAGTAATGTTGTACCTGTGTGGCTGGTATGGCCGTAGCTGTGGTGATGAGAGCAGTCTGTGTGTGAATGAGAGGCTGCTGCACGACTGCTGATCCAGATGTCACTGCCTCAGATGAAATGGCAGCTGCACATGGACAAGCACACACAAAAAGGTTCAATTCAGTTCAAGTCAAATTTACATCCTGTAGCTACACAGATCATAAGAGTTACATGCTCTAGATACTTAGCATATATGATACCAACCTGGGGCAGCTCCTCCTGTGTATGTCCTCACCAGGGCAGCTCCTGCAATGGGCACAGCAGGAACCCTGGCATCTGCCTGGGCCTTGAAAGTTGTGCCGTCTGGTCTAGAGTATTCATGCCCTTCCTGGTTGTATGTCACTGCTGCCCCCTGCTGATACACTGTTGTATCTACACTCTGGCCCCCACCTGATCCATTCTGAGCAGTCTGAGAGTGAAAAAGATTTTGTGAAAATAGAGCAATAATAAAAACACAAGAACAGAATCACATATTTACAATTTGAAATGAAATGTGTGTTGCATGCACATGTTTACTTTGATGTAGTGGTAAGTCATTGAGAAAGGTTACCTGTGTGACAGCCCACTGTGCAGCAGCTATAGCTGTGCTGGCCACTGTAGCAGCACTCACTCTGCTGCCGTCAGTCAGGAACACATCACTGGCATGGAAAAGAGGTACAGAGAGGGCTTCAGTAATTCTAGATCTTTAGCTGGGGACCTACTGTTCAACAGCTTCTCTTTCTCCATTCAATTGTGTCATCCCTCCCCCTTAAGGGGAACTTTTTCATCCCATCCCATTGTCACCCTCTTCACCTCCCAAATAGACAATAGTTCCATCTTAAAGACATTATAATGATAATGACCAAGATATGAAAGGTTCAAAAACAGGAAAATGAAGTACTATATTCGTGCTGATTCAACATACAATAGACCATGTGAGAAATTATATTCATACTCTCAATACTATCCCAGAGGTGAGACTGTAAACTAAGGAGAGAGAGTGAGAACATGTCACTGAAGAAAGAGGAGCTTGCACTTGACAAATGAGCAAATATGACTAGGAGGGTCCAGTTATGAAAACTATGTAGTTGGGCCCCAGACAGACAAACGTCAGCATGATGTAACATGAATTTGCCTGTTTGAGGAATTCTGTGTAAAGTAGAATGAAAAGACGAATTTTCCCACAAAATATAAAGATCTATCTACCTCAAGGACAAAAATAATTTCTCCAGTCTGTGCGTCTATGCCGTAGTGGAATGCATAATGTCCATATGACAGGGCACGATGTTACTGTACGTTTGTCCTGGTATTAACCCATATGTCCCTGTAGCAGCTCGCATTCTGCTACCATCATACAGGACCATATTACTGGCATGGAAAAGAGGTACATAGAGGGCTTCAGTAATTCTTTTGCTGATGACCTACTGTTCAACAGCTTTGCTTGTGACGCAAAAATACTGTCACTCTATTTTGAGGGTACAAATTTGTTTTAGTTCATCTTCTCAAAAGCTATTTCTGATCCACTTCATTCACATGACCAATCAGAGTTTTAATATGATTTGAAGTACAACTTGAACAATATCATTCCTTGTGCAATACCCACAATGTGCAGTGCACTTGTGTTTCCTTTGCAGCCGGGTTTGAAAGTGTGAGTGATTACCGTTTGGAGCCTTTGGCAAACTCTACCACAATAGCCTTCCCGTCAATAGAGAGAGCTGGCTGGAGAGCCTGTAAGATCTGGAGGAGCTGAGATGCCTCCTGTTAAAACATACAGAGACCTGTGAGCTAAGTGTGGGTGCATTAATGTATAAATACCTGTGTCTATGTATGTTTAGGATAAAGCTTATTTCGAAATCATTATCACACTTAAAAAACGACAAAATGTTGTGCTAATCGATTAATCTAATCAGAATACAACACATTTAAATGTAAGTGAATGACAATGTTCAAATACATCTGTTTCTCACCACTATGGTAGAAAGCTGTAGAAAGGCAAACCCTCTGTTGAGATGTGTGTGCTTGTCCTTGATTAGGCGAATATTGGAAGGGGAAAGTGTGGCAAATGGAGCCAAAGCGGATAAGATGGCTTCCACTGAGGTGTGAGGGCCGAGGTTTCTAAGTATCAGAGCTGTTGAAGGAGAGGGTGAGAGATTATCATATTTTTTAAACCCACGATTTAACAGTTCAGTTACCAGATAATTTACAGTTTTGTGAAACCTAGTATGCCTTGATGCCCCCTTCTCGTTTGCAAGCTATAGTTAGGTCAAAAACATTATTTCAAAACATGGTAAAAGTTCAGGAATCTGCCATAATGCATACTAAACAGTACTTTCAAAAACTGCACATAAATCAACCCCTTGATAAAATAAACAAAACATAAAAATAGACTAGATCTACTTACTGTCATTGGCAACATCTGCCTGCTGTGTAGCTTGTCCCTGGGGGACAGTAGGAGCAGAAGAATGGTAGGGTGCTGGCAAGGGCAATAAGCCTTGGGCTCCCTCCTTTTGAAGACCAACAGGCAAATCCCTCTGCAACTGGGGCAACTTCAGCTCAGCCTCTGGGAATAGACAACATGCCATTTATATATTACTTTATGATGAGAGAGAGGGCTTGTGTGATTGTAAAAGACAGAATAGTTAAGATATTTACAATAGCTAAGTTAAACTTTACCTGATTTAGGAACACTGCATTTGAAGCACTTCTCTCTCCTTTTAAAGTTTTGCACACCGCACTGTTGAAATGTTACATGAGCTATTGTTAGAAGACTTAAGAATAAGCCGCTACAGTGACTAATAAACATGCAAGCTATATAAGCATACAAATTTAAGATTTCACGTCATGCAGTGCAAACACACACACAACCTTGTTGCAGAGCCAGTCCTCATTGGCACGTGGTTTTGGGTCGCTGTAGTGCATTGACACCCTCTGTCCCAGAATTAATAGCACTCCCTGAAAGAAAGACAAAGAGAAGGAGGGGAAACAAAGAATGATTATCAGCGATAATTAGGCCACACATGCCAGAGAAAGGCCTCATCTCACAAGAGATGAGAGAGAATGAAAGGGACGAGAAGGACAGAGAGAAAGACAGAGTAGAACTGAGGCTGAAAGAAAGAGGACACCAGAGAATTGCAACCTTCAGCTTTGGGAAATTGGGACGGACTGAGATGGTGTAATTGTAGTGTGTGGGTGTCCATTTTTAAGGACACAGTGTGTTCCGTTCAATTGTGTCATCCCTCCCCCCTTAAGGGGAACCTTTTCTCAGTTTTCCACACATCCCATCCCATTGTCACCATCTGCGCCTCCCAAATAGACAATAGCTCCATCTTAAAGACATTATAATGATAATGACCAAGATATGAAAGGTTCAAAAACAAGAAAATGAAGTACTATATTCGTGCTGATTCAACATACAATAGACCATGTGAGAAATTATATTCATACTCTCAATACTATCCCAGAGGTGAGACTGTAAACTAAGGAGAGAGAGTGAGAACATGTCACTGAAGAAAGAGGAGCTTGCACTGGACAAATGAGCAAATATGACTAGGAGGGTCCAGTTATGAAAACTATGTAGTTGGGCCCCAGACAGACAAACGTCAGCATGATGTAACATGAATTTGCCTGTTTGTGGAATTTTGTATAAAGTAAAAGAAAAAAAAAAGGAATTTTCCCTCAAAGTATAAAGATCTATCTACCTCAAGGACAAAAATAATTTCTCCAGTCTGTGCGTCTATGCCGTAGTGGAATGCATAATGTCCATATGACAGGGCACGATGTTACTGTACGTTGGTCCTGGTATTAACCCTAATGTCCCATTGTATGCATGTATATGTGTATGTGTGTCTGTGTAGGGGAGAGTGACCTGGTTGGTCTCCATCCAGCGGGTGGCCTCCTGTATGAGATTAAACTCGACGAAGGCGAATCCTCGGCTCTGACCTGGACACCGCCCAGCGCCATGGTAACCGAACAACAACAACAACAACATAACAACAACGCAGTGAGGGGTTAGTGCTTCATGTACAGAGGAGAGAGAGACCCTGTATCAGCACTAATAAAATAAGTCATTGCTTCCTCTCTCCCTTGGAAATAACACATTTGACAGCTAGATGGAGAGCCACTGTCAAATTCTCTGCAAGGGTGGGAGGATGCAATGTCAAGTATCTCAACAGGGTCAAGGAAAGAGGGAGAGAGAGGGCGAACTGTACCCACTCATCAGTTTGAGTCTGAGCTCTTTGGCATTGAATAAAGAAGCACCCGGCCACCAAAAGAACACTCATTCACTCACTCACACAGTCACACACACTCACACACACTCACATACACTCACATGTATATCCAATACTCTGGAGTGAGAGTGCAGTCTGAACTATGTAGCACTGTGGTGGAATGTTTCTTCTTAAACGCTCCATATCCTGTCCTTGCATTACTATAACTGACTGACAAGTCATTATATAACATATTTAGTTATATAACTTTCTTAAACAACACTGTGTATGGTATCACATGGAGTGTAATCACAAAAGGTCATCATTTAAACATTTAAAACTGTGTGACTTGTCTTAAAAACAGAGAAAAAGTGATGTAGGAGTGAGAAAGACAGAGCAGAGCAGGGGACTGTAAGTGTGCCCGAGTCAGATAGGCACACCTTACAGACAACCACTGAGTTAGCAAAGGGTGAGGCCAGTGAGACAAGACCTTAATGGAAAACCTTTAGAAAAAGACAAGCTTTTCTGAGTGGTATGGATGACACTCTCTTAGCTGAGAGGTAGCTGCAACACTTATATTCTGACACTCACTCACTCACTCACTCACTCACTCACTCAAAAATAGCTACAATAACAAGGACAATCAAACACATTCTGCTTCCGCTCTTCAATTCTCACGTTGACGCTGTTAGTTTTTGAGCAATGTCCATCTACTCAGACACACCTCGCTTCAGGATGGATGAGGCAGATTCAGGAAAGGGTAAAGACAATAAGAGAGCCAAAGTGAGAAGGAAAATAAAAGCCATGGAGTGAAGACCTATAACCTATAGCTATATGCATGCATTCAGCTCTTAAAAGCAAATATAGATAGAGCTCTCCTTTGAAGCATGCATGAATGTTTTGTTGCCCTGCGGGCAAAAGCGAGGTTACATACACAAGCAGACCAAAGAATCAAAGCACGAATCTACGCAGAAGCCTTTATTTAAGTATAAAAATATAAATGAGTTCTTTGCATCAGCGATCTACTCCGCTGTCAGAGTATGAAGAAAGTAAGAAAGTGAGGACACTTATTATTAAGAGAGAGAGGACCAGGCAGATAAGAGAAAGACACCTGAAAGAGAAATGAAAATGACAGAGCGGGTTATGAATGAGTGTGACACAAAAGGAAAAAGGAGTAAAGCACAGAAAAAAAATAAAATAAAAAATAAGGGCAATGGGCAAGTTCTCACCTGAAGATTTGTTCCTCATAAGGCGAACCTCTCTTGGCTGGATCCCCTGCTCCTGAAGTTGTGCTCGGATCTGTGAAAACAGAGGCACTATTGCCCTTTAAACCTGCTAACAACAACAAAACCCATGCATCATCAGACCAGTGTAGAGACAAACATACCCACGTGACATACACTTACCTCATTGGCTGTGGCATTGGGTGGAAGCATGCGAAGCATTATGATGTTGCTGGGCCTCTGGTTGTGGTCTAGATCTGCACGGTAGTCCTGGTCCCTCTGATCCAGCTCATCAAGGGACAGTTCTGTACCAGCACTCCCACAACCATGCTCCTCTGACCCCACTGGAAAAGCCTGCATGGAAAAGTCACAAAGTAGCAAAGATGTCAGCAGCAAAATAAAACGTTAGCAGCTCTATAAAGAGCCTTTCGGATGCATACATCTGAAAGTTCAGAAGAAGCTGAAGAAGCCTTCCGGACGAGAGGCGAAACGTCTTCAAGACCTGCAAGAAAGTCCAGTTGCCTTCGCATAGTACTTAAAGAATACCATCACCTGGATGACTGAGAATCTTCAAAGATATAAAGAGGAGGAACTTGTTATGACTTACCCGCCTTTTCACCGACCCACGAGAGAACTTGTCCTCATCTCTCTGTCTTGCTGTATTGTAATCCATCTGTTCAGAATGGGCACCACCACGACCCCAGTTACCCTCCCTACTCACTGAGTGAGGGGCACTATTCTCAGGGAAGCCTCTCCCACCTTTCCCTCGACCCCTTTCCTGTGGGCCAGTCCGTAACTCCCGCCTGGATCCCTCCTCATCTCTCTGGAGCATGGGAAGGGCTAGATCAGGCTGCGACTGAGAGCAAGGGGGCCACGGGAGCCCTTTCCCCTCTTGCGAAATGTCCCCTCGCCCATCTCCTCTCTGGTGAAACCCTGGGCGATCTTGGAGACGACCTGGTGAGAAGTCAGGGGCACCCAGTGATTGCTCGTTACGGCTGTATGGTCTGTCTCCCTCTGCTCTGACATCATATCCTGTTCCTGCCTCCTCATCCTCTTGGCCATAGCCTCTGTAGTCCATGTCCCGAAAGTTGTGATCGTTGTGGGTGTTGCCATAGCGACCTATGCGGTCACCTCGTCCACATCTGTTGACCATGACAGATAATATGAGGGACTGGTCTGACATATGTATACTTTAGAAGGAAAATGGTATAATAGGAACGGTTAACTCACCTCCGCTCAAAGTCCATGCCGATCCACTGATTCTACTCCTAGTCTCTTTCCTTTTTCTATCTGGTTTCAAAGAGAAGGAATAATCACAGTCATCAGTGCAGACTGACTGTAAACATACTGTACCTTGTCTTTTAGAAGCACACATTCAATACTTATAAGCAAATACTTTAATGAAGAAAGCAGAGGCTGGTCTGGGAGCAAGGCAGTGATGTGCAAGTGTGAATTCAACAGAGGCAGGCAGCGCTACGTCTTACTTCTGTCATCACGTTAGCTGCGTTTTTGTGGTACTGCACAGTCTTCACTAACTTTAAAATTATATCTACAGTCGCTGCTTCACATGCTTCTCACCAAAAGCGACAAATACAAAGGTATGACCCTGCATCACTAATAGATTTGAATTATGAGTGCTCAATGCACACGCTCAAAACTTACTATCAAAAAAGGAGTAATCAACAATGACGTGTGGCGGTCATCTCACTTAGCGGACATGCTAACTATTTTAGCCCGTGGTTGGCTAGCTAGCCCAAGCAGAGACGCTGCCGCCAAACGTTTGTCGGCCGTTGCAAACACAACTCCGGTTGTGTGTGTAATTGGAGAACCACTTACCAGCGCTACATGTAACCAACAATAGTTCTTTAAATATCACGTTGAAGTCCCGACGAGAAGGGTGTTGTATTTCTCAGGGATCCAAGTGTAAAATGGCCACAGCAAGACAACATTTAAGATGGGCGGGACCAATACCTGACTCTGGTGTTTGATTGGTGCTTAGAGAGCGAATGCATTAATGTTTACAATGATTGGACAAGACAAACAGGCCAACCCTAAACTAGTGGAACATGAGCAATAAATTGGAAGGACACGCATGTCATAATTTGATGCGTTTCTGGTGATATCTTCACACCAGATATAAAAAAACATAGAATTAGATATTTTGACCAGTTATGAGTGTTTTTATTGGGGGGGGGGGGGTAAATTAATGCTAGAAATGTAGGGAAAAGGGGTTGTAATTATTCACTAATTAATGAATGGATCAAAGACCACAAATAGCATACAACAAAACCCTAATACCAGCTTTATTTGGAAAAAAAAAAAATCCAGAAATCCCAATATGTCACAGTACATTAAAAAAAAAAAAAAAAAAAAAAAAAAAAAAAAAAAGCTCTAGCAGCCCGCCCCCAAAACCTTCCAACCTTGCACCCCAAGCTTGACCTTCAATTAATTAAATGAAATAATGCTACGGTTACAATTTATCATTTAACTGACATAAGCTGATCATAATAGCAGGATTAAGTATAATGATTAAAAAATACTAAGAAAATTAGAGACATTAACAATAAAAAGTTATAGTACAATAATGACAATATCGTCAAAGGGGCG
The DNA here is from genome assembly GCF_016859285.1 of Xiphias gladius. Classification (NCBI taxonomy): domain Eukaryota; kingdom Metazoa; phylum Chordata; class Actinopteri; order Istiophoriformes; family Xiphiidae; genus Xiphias; species Xiphias gladius. Next base: position 16,664,541 of record NC_053417.1, on the reverse strand, counting down.
ATGGGGAGAGTTGAGTAAAAGGCAAACTTGAATTACACATCATTAACATGTCCTTACAAGGCCCTGTAAGACATACAGTACATAATGGACATTATAGTAATAAGATAAGCCTATCATGTATATGTAAGAATATTCAATTTATCAGCTACACCACTTGTGATTTGACCCACTGATTAACACAATTAAATGAATCTCTGGTATACACAAAAAAGGTCCTAAAAACGCATCATATGTTTAACCTGATTGTGCCTCTAGCTATAGTACAATATCTTCCAGTAAAATGAAGGTTTCTATGTCACTCTGAGTAGCTGTTAATCTATTACCCATCTGAGCCATAAAATGTGGTCATCACGGGTAACTTTGGCATGGAAACAAGGGATTAGGTCAGTGACGCAGAAGGCTTTCCATGCATACAGTACGTAGACACATATGTTAATACACACTCACACAAATATACACACATTCACTGCATGCAGACCTGCACTGGAAAAAAACAAACCACCATACAGTCGCACACGCGCGCGCACACACACACACTTTCTGAAGTTCAGGTAAGTAATTCAGTATGGGAAAATATCTCATACAATCTAGTTTAGGCATACCCCTGCATAACGCCTGAGTCAGAATATGGGCCTGAAGAAGCCAAGCCAATGACGGGGAAAAAGCATTCACAAACGTGAAGTGTGGACACTACAAATGACAAAGTAACACCCCATCTAAGTTATGAATCCATACCCCTCCACTTACTCTTCTTGACCACTGCTCTCAAGGCACTACATGTAGGCGACACTGTGTAAAAATCCACTTAGATATGGTCTTAATTCAAAACTATTTTATATTAATGTCTTTTTCTCTCTCATGTCCCCATTGTCTTTGGCCTGGTAAGGACCTTTTCTCTCTTCATTCCCATCATGGCACATTTCAACCTGTTTACATCTACTCAACTTCAAATCACCCCCCACCACCTGCCCTACAGACTTGTAGATCTGAAAATGTTTGATAGACGCGAGCAAAATGGCACATAACCTAATGTATAGGCAGAGGACCAATGTGTAGAAGCCTATCAAATAATTGCAGACCTGCTTCAATTTGCTGAGGATAATTGGGTGATCAGAAACCGAGCATCAGCAAAACTTTTCTGGGCCCTCCCCAATATTTTCCCCTATGTCAAATCTCATTGGAAGCTGCCCTCTCCATCTGTGCTTGAGGGCAGCTCCCTCTTCTTCTCCCAGAGCCTATAACAGAAGGCAGGTGGACTTCTTGCCACGTTTCTTGGCCTGCAGTGCTGCCCTAGTTGCCATCTCAAAGACTTCCCTCACACCATCTTTGGTTTTGGCAGAACACTCCTGGTAACCGTAGGCACTGATGCGGTTTGCCATCTCTTTTCCATCTTCATATTTAACTGGTTCCTAGAGACACATGTCAGAGAGAAGGTTTAAGTTTTGAGATTCATACTGACAAATGTGCACATTCCAGCGTGTTTACAAAAAAAAATTAAAAAAAAAAAAAAAACCTGACCTGTTTCATTTTGGCAAGCTCTCGTCTGGTGTGCTCATCATTGCGCAGATCTTTTTTATTGCCCACCAGGATGATGGGAACATTTGGACAGAAGTGTTTCACTTCAGGAGTCCACTTTTCTGGAATATTCTCTAAAGTGAACAGAGGGAAAGAGTGAAGTAATTTATAACATATATCAATTTCACAATCATGAAGTGTTCAATATCGATTGGTGCGAGTGTTGCAAAGACAGTACCTAAACTGTCAGGGCTGTCTACGGAGAAGCACATGAGGATAACATCAGTGTCGGGGTAGGAGAGAGGCCTCAGTCTGTCATAGTCTTCCTGTCCTGCTGTATCCCAAAGTGCTAGTTCTACCTGAAAAAATAGAGACAAAGTTAGGTGAATGGAGAGTTGCATGGATAAAATGGAAAGTTTTTAGTGTTGGATGTGTAAAATGGGGCATTTGAGCATTTATGTTACACAATTAATCTGACCCATTTGACATTGTTCTTACTCTTTGTATAGGAAAACAGCAGAGAGAGAAAGAGGAATGCCTATACTGTTTGCTAGTACAGGGAGACATGGAAAAAAAAGAACAAGGAGACTCTCACAATATGAACACCAATCACACTATCTGTTTAGGGATGAAAAATTATGCCTAGTTGCATTGCACAAATGCATTGTACTTTTTAGCAATGTAAAGTCAAACTGGAACTGTCATTTGCAGAAATCATTTAGGAATAGTTGGTGTTTCTTTTAAAGCAGAAATTATTTGTTTATTAATTTAATTAGACAAGTAAATTTAATTCAGATAATTATTCAGCAATTATTTCGATAATTAATTAATTTTTTAAAGTAATTTTTAATCATAAGCTCATTCACAGCATAAAGCATTCACTAGTTCCACCTTCCAAATAGTGAATATTCGGTGTTATTATTAGTCTTCTGTGATATTAAACTGAGTTTGGGTTTTGTATAAATGGTAGGACAAGAAATGCAATTTAAAGTAGAATTGCAATTTTTCAAGAAAAAAATCCTTTTAAATGTGAGAATTTGCTACCACTCACTGACCTAAATCTGTTTTACAGATCAAAGATTAATCGCAAAAATAATTAGCAGATTCATCAACAAGGAAAATAATGGTTAGTTGCAGCCCGAATTTTAAGATGTCATCTTAGACTCAGGAAACTGTGATGATGATTTCTCACAATTTCATAAACCCGACCATTAATCGAGATAAAAATCAGCAGATTAATCAATAAATGAAAGCAGTCGTTAGCTGCAGCCCAAGTTACTTTACATTCTAAATTCAGACAACAAAATTACATTCCAGCACTCACAATATTATAGCAAGTTATTATAATAACAACAAAAGGGCTGCAACTAAACATTATTCTGCCAACTATTTTTTTCAATTAACTGATTAATTGTTTTGTCTCAAAAATGTCAGAAAAAAAGTGAAGATGCCCATTATACTTTCCTAGAGCTCAAATGTCTTGTTTTGTCAGATTAACAGTGGAAAACCCAAAGGTATTCAAATTTTTTATCAAATTTGAAACAGAAAAGCATTAAATTCTCCGAGTAAAGAAGCTGCAACCAGCAAGTGTTTGGCATATTTGCTGTAAAATATGAGTAAAACAATATTTTGATTATTAAAATATCCACCGATTAATTTTATTTCGATTGATTAATCGATCAATTGACTAATTTGTGCAGCTCTATTTGACAATGTGATAAATAGGTCAGGTTTAGTTAAAATTGTTATTACAAATTTTGCTGGGGACTCCTACCATCTCTTCAAAGACCCTTCGGGCTCCCGGCCCCTCTATTGCAGCCAGCGTTTCACACTATGTCTCACCTGTTTCCCATCCACTTCAATGTCTGCCACATAGTTCTCAAACACAGTGGGGACGTAGACCTCTGGGAACTGGTCCTTACTGAACACAATGAGCAGACAGGTCTTCCCACACGCACCATCCCCAACTATCACCAACTTCTTCCTGATGGCTGCCATCTACGAAAAAGAGTCCAGAACAAGGATATCTTTAGGTTATCAAGTCAAAGTCACAACTCTCCACTAATAATACACTCCACCAACATTTTACCAATAGTGCACTAAGGCACAAACAGACGTTCAAACTTCCTCTGTTGTATACGGTGCAAGTACAATACTCGTGTATGGTATGTTTCATCAACAGTTCCTCCTGTTTAGAAGAAGTAACTCGAGAACGTTGGTAACGCGAGCAGACCGGTCTCCTTACATCTTAGATTTTCATTAAAACGATCCTGACGCACGACATAAATGTAAGCCAGAAAGTCCCGGCAGGCAAACAGGGAGGCTGCCTCGGAGGTAGAAGGTGTAAACAGAGAACATTTCCGTGCTGTGTTCCCATTCCTGCTGAAAGGCTGTGCGGTGTAGTCCGGGCCTGTCAAACCAGCTAACAGCAGCTAGCAGCAAAAGCTAACGGTGTTTCCCGTGGTTCGGATTACTGTCATTCCAGGTGTTCTCTCTGAAATTATAACTACAGCGTTCATCGCACTACCGCGACACTCCTGTGACTGAAACAAGAATCGGCTTCAGGTTTAAAAGCTATTGCCAAATAAGATTACCGTTTGATGTTTCTGTGTCCGCCTTTCTCCTCTTCCTGACCGACTGGAACCCTCCGCCCACCGCTCATACGCATGTGCGCAATTGCGTCATTGGTCAGCAGGCTGCGGCACCTTCACCTACATGTATATATTGATACAGTTTGATTATTTATCACATGTCAATATATGATACAGCATTACAACCAGTGGTCGATTGTGACTAGGTGCATTTAGTCAAGTGCTGTACTTGAGTACAATTTTGAGGTAACTCCATTTTGTGTTACTTTATACTTATACTCAACTACATCTGTCAGCTTTAATTACTAGTTCTCTTTTCTGATACAAATTTTATATTAAAAAATATAAATAGATATACATATGGTCCCTTACAAAAAATCCGTGTCTAGTCTGGTCCACGAGTATTGACGGTTCCGCCACAGAGACATTTCACCTCTAAACTCACATGGTTGCACTTAAACAACTGTTTGAGGTCCGAAGAAGTAAAACTCTGCAGTTTCACAAAAAGCAAAGATTAGAGAAAAACAAAGGATTTGTCTATCAGAACTCCCATGAATAGTCTCAAAACCCTTCAGATTTAACTGGTGACCATTTGGGTTAGTACATTTAGCTGATAATACGTCTGCACTTTTACTTAAGTAGTATTAGATTGCAGAGCTTTTACTGGTAATGGAGTATTTTTACATTAATGTGTTGGTACTTTTATTTAAGTTAAGAGCCTGAGTACCTTTTCCAACACTGATAACAACAACAACAACAACAACAACAATAATAAAGTCAATGGCTCTTAATTTCATTCGAGTCTAATCATCAGACTTTTTCATTGGTCTTTTATTGACTGTTTCAAATATCGGTAATGCAATACATTCAGTTGTGTCATTTGTCCATATGTACAAAATATTTTTATCTTTTTGTGCAGTAGACACAAACGTAAAAAAATACATATATGAATATATATACATGGAAATTATAATTTGGTTAGAGAGAAAATATAGGCTATCACATTTTAATGATTTCAAGTTTCAGGGTTAACTGTCCATGTGGAAGGAGATTAAGATAAAAAGACAGCATTGGACACAGATATTTAGATATTAAAGTATATTTTCAGAAAAATGTAGTTTATCTCTCCTCCTCCTCAGAGTTTATTTATGGGCATGCTCACTGAGACTGAGAAGTTCATAGATGCCAGAGTTAGGCTACAGCACCGCTGCTCCTGTTTGTTTCTATGGATACTGGAGGTAAAGTTGCTCTGATTGGCTGCCTGACTCAGCCAGTCTCAGGTCTATTTCCTGACGGTGGCGGTGCTGTTGCTGCGTTGGTAGAAGAGCACATAGGCTTGATTGGTCTGAAGCTGGTTCTCTGAGACTGGAGTCACACTGCAGGTGAATAGATGGAGAGTAATCATGAGAAACAGCTCCAAGTTTATGTAGAAGGTCCCTCCATAAGGATGACCCAAGGGTACTGCAGCCTTTTTAAATAGGCTGTCTGTGACATGCAGTTGACAGGGCACTGTAAATGAAACACAAAGATCTGGGTGCAGGGGGAGTCTCACCTGGAGTCATTGTAGAAGCACCAACCATTTTCATCTGAACAGCAGGCTGTGTAGTGGCCCATGTTCACCGTCCCAGCATGGTTACATATCGCGTATAAATCATACAGAATTGGGCCTGTGGGGACACACATGAATATAATGACTTAGTAATTCTGTTCTTCAGAAGTGTGTTGTGTCAGTTTTCCAAGTTTGAAAAGGATGGAATAATCTACCTGTTGTGAGAAATTGCTTTCATCCGTCACTTAAAATAAAAACTACCAACAATATCTAATTAAAAGCACATGAGCTGTGGTTGAGCTGTTGATTATATGCAAATATGCCATTGTTTTCTATTAATTTGCATTTTAATTGGTTGATTTTTTTAAATTAGTTAATCAACATGTAATGGATATTAATTTTGTCAGTCAGTGAAATGTTTTCAGGGAATAGCTTCATACTCAACATTTTCATATCATAAAATGAAGCATGAGCATCTTTATTTATCTATTTATCTAAATGTTTGCTCTGGTTGAATCGATTGCTCTGGTGGCCCATCTTGCCATACTTGAAGTACAGTTGTGTTGTTGTTTTTTTGCAAATCGTCCACATCTCTTTCTCCTCATGTCTCTTGTGTCTCTCAACTGTCAACTATCAAAACAAAATGCTATGAAGCAAGCTTTCAAAAATATTGTGTACTCGTCTTCCTTTGGTCAAAATGAATTACTATCACCCTCGTGTGGCTCCTTTTCTTTCTTTTAAAAAGGGGAACCTTGACAAGCCCCCTGTTTTTTAACCCCTCGTGCACATTTTATTATTCAACTTTTCACTTCATTCCCAGAATAAATTAAATGACACACAGTAACACATATGATTGATCCAGGCATGCACATGAGAGGAGATCATGCGCTGGATGAAGGAATAAATGAGACATGTTCATGGATAAATTGAGGGAAATGTTTGGTAGCGTTACCGCAGTCCACAGGTCCGTAGGGTCCGAGGTCCAGGTTAGTGAGTGGGAAGGACACATATACTGTGCTTTTACTGATAGACCACCGTGATGTCGTAAAACGATTCAGATCTGATCGAGACAGTTAAGCATCATCAAAACTTCCTGCACATAAAACATCACTTGGTAATAATGTTAATTCAGTAAGTAGGAGTTGTCGCCAAGGATACGGATCACAATAACCTGGGGAAACCTCTGGATGGACAGCCGCTTGGTGCACTCTGTATGCCTGTTGCACCTCTCACACATCTGAAACACACATGAACAAACAGACACACACTTCAACATTTTACACAACAAGATATCAATCAGCTTCTTATTATGAGAGATGGGGTTCTAGATGAACAAGTGACTTTCTACGAAGGAAAAAAAAAACTTCTGCTTTCACATGAAAGATTTCAGTCTGTACTTTTTTGTCTGTGACCTTTTTACTGGGTTGAAGTGGGTGGAGATAAGATAGTGTGTCTATGCAGCAATCAAAATTTAGCAACAGTTGGGTCAAAATGTGATGAAAGCTGTGGGGTTATGTGTTTCTATTGACACCACACCCAAGCAGCCCTGCTGAAACAGAATGACTGAGTGTTTGAGTCTGAAACTCTAAATAATAATGATCGATAATAGCTTTATTTTCAAACTTAATCTTAATTGGTGTTTATTTAATCATGAATAGTCAATCTTATAGAGAAATCATTAGGAATTGGATCCAAGGTTTCAGGGGCTTTAAAAATGGCAACAAATTCAAGTCAACTATTTATAATGTTAATACTTTTAACATATGCATTCATGTGTAAGTATTTATTTGTACCTGACGGGCTCCCTGACACTTTCCAAAATTTTTTGAATCAATTCTCAGACCAATTGTCAGAGAGGATTTCCCTCATATTTCTTTCATATTTCTCAAAATTAAGATACCACTAACTTTAGTTAGTTTTTTTTTTTAAATATTTTGTCTTGTTGTTGATAGTTAGTTTCCTCTTTTATGACTGAATTGTTTTTTTTATTGGGTAGGACATACGCCCTTTGAATTCTGTCCTCCCCTGCTCGTATCTATTGATGCTCTATTGTTGTATGTCTTTTACCATGAGGTTTTCATTTTGAAAACAAATAAAGAAAGATAAAAGAGAAGAAAAGGTAGCCCTTAACTAATCTTTTTGGAAGTCCATTTGGGTGTTATAGGAGACAAGTGAGATCAGGTATGTAATCAGGGATGCCAGTTCATCTTATCTACAGTTTATATTTACTCCATGTTTCAACAAGCACATGGAAACTTGAATGTATAAAACTGAAAAGTACAGGCTACGGATGGATGAAAAAACGCAGTTTTGGCCTAAACCATTCCTAGCTCACACCGTCAGTCTCACTGAACTTTGACCCTAAACATTAAGACGCACTGATGTATCATGCTCCATTGTTTTTGCACTCTCTGTGTTAACTTACTGGCGAATTTTCCTTGTCCAGTTTCTCCTCCTGAGAGAAGAGGTCCAGGCACTCCCTCAGCGTGACCTCCCCTGCAAAGCTTCTCTTGGGGATGGGCAGCGACAGATCACAGAACACATCGAATGTGTTGGAGTAGTGGGAGCACACAGAGCAATGCAGCGAGCTCCGCAGCTGGCCTGAGAACAGGTCTGTCAGAGGGGCCAAGTGGGTGACATTCGAAAAGAACATCAGTGGTCGCCTACATTGAACTTTTAATGCAGATGATACTGATCGATGGCTATGACTGGATTGTTCCCCTCACCTACTATTCTGCTGTCATCTCTCTCTGAGTGCTTCTTCCACATGGCAGCTGACTCTTCGGAAAGTCTAGGGGAGGATAAGAGATGAGGGAAATAGAGATAAACAAAATGTGGCCACATGAATGATATTAGTATTAGTATCAAAGATAGGTTCTTTTACACATAAACATACACACCTAAATATGGCATATTTTTGTTCGGGCTCCTTCCCTGTTCGTCGGATGTAGGGTTTGCGGTTGATTTCTGTGTGCAGTTTGTCCAACAGGAACCTGAGAAACTCCTGAGCATCCTGTTGACTGGGTTAAACACAGAAACAGAGGTAGAGAGAGATTTATTAATGTCACTTCTACAGGCAGCTACCTCTGTACAAGTCTCAACTATAAAACCAAAAAGCAGCAGCTCTACTGGTTGCAGAGTAGAAAGTTAAGTGAAATAGGTTACAGTTTCTCTCGCCCTTGAAACAGTTGTGCTGAAACAGAAGAGGACTGTATATTGCATTGCATACACAGCACATTGCTTGATAGGATTTACATTTCTAAATACTTTCTGAGTCTGCCTTCATAAATATACAGAGTAGTAAGTGTTTGCATTTGCAAAGCAGTAATGCTGCCTGCACAAAAGTCTCTTGGAAAGATGCTGTTGAAATTGAGAAAAAGAAAAAAAATCATCAATATTCTCACCTGTAACCACTAAAATAAGGCACCGCTTCTTTAAAAATACTGTAAAACTGTCGTGGATTTACAATTGTATCTCCTTCATTTACATCCCAAAGGCCTGACAGCACCTGAGAGAAAGCTAGTACAGGAAGAAAAGGTAAAATGAGAAAATGACAAACAAAACAAAAACATTATGTGCAAGAAAAAGAACATGGAGAGGAGAGAACATCAGGAGAGAGGAACATACCTTCCATGAGCTTAGCCTCCTCTTTGGAGAACTTCTCATGCCTGTAGGACTTGAGGAGGCAGTAGTTCCGTAGGCCACGCGTGTGAGACAAACACTGGACTACTGCATTCAGGAAACACTAAGTTGGAGACAAAGTAAAGGGGAAGGTGAGCATGTTGATGCAAAAATGTATTCTGGCAATTCTGGAGGCACAGTAATTCTTCAAAGGGCTTCACCCTGCATCAACACTTACTGTGTTTCCTATGTTTCTAAGGCCAACCCTTCCACTTCCTAAGGTGAGCTGCTCTTTCTGTAAAATAAGAAGAACACAGGAAGCTACTGAGTAGAACTACAAACCTGTTACATCTGCAAGCACAGTACATAGGTGTATATTAATTTGTCTTAAGAAAAATTATACACATGTACCTCACTGGATGTGTGTCCTACTGTTTGACCCCTGGCTGTGTCTGTACATGTTACTGTCTGTTTGTCTAAACACCATTATGTCAGTGTGTGTATAACATTGGTTGGACAGATTTAGCCTTCTTATCTCATTAGCATTACAAGAAAGGCTAAAAGGAGGTCAGCCTCAGGCATTCATCCAATTAGTGACCAAGGATTGCTGACAGGTGCTTGAACACGTGTGTGTCGATATAGACTCTCCATTCATTTTTTAAACAATTTCATTGTCTGTGTAAATGTTTGTGTCATGAGTGTCCCATCAATTATCACATTAAGAACAAACTTTCAAGACTGCCAGTCGTAAAGGTTTGAGCGTAAATTAAAGGGTTATGCTGTGTTGTGTTGTGCACACCTCATTGTCAGCGACCAGAAGCAGACCCATCAGTGAGGTGTAGAGGACAGACTGGGAGATGTCAGCCGTCTCTCTCTGGAGGCCGTTCTGAGACACCAGGGTTCGACACAGGGCCTCACAGGACCCCTCCACGTTGACACCGCTGGCTCCGGGCATCCTATTTTACAGGTAAACCTCACGAGTGTCTACCAAAAGGGATCCTGAGAGAGATAGAAGAGTTTCCCCAAGAAATGCAAGCCGGGTGGTTTGCACCTCAGACTGGGCAAGATGCACCACCTCGTTTTTTTTTCACATGCAGGGTCGAAGGTGAGCAGGGTGTGGTTTTAGCAGATAACCTGCCTGAAAGAGAGCGAGTCCCCTTTTTCAATGTATGAAGTATGGTGGAGTATTATCCTTACTTTCCAGGAAAATGACGGGGGACGTCATTCACAGCTGAGGGCAAAAGAATGGATTAATTTGTGAATGAGCATCCCTTTAAGGTAGAAGCCTTATCTTGCATAGGTCGAGTTGATCCACTCTGGCTAACAATTCGCTTTCATAATTACAGCATGCAGAGCAGCTCAGAACGCCATGGTCTGACGGAGACCTCAGTGAATCCAGATATAAACATATCTTTTAGACTCCACATAGTTACAAAAAGAAGATAATTTTTTTTATCAAGTGTCCATTGATTAAGCTGTAAAACTAGGGTGAACTTACTTAAAAGAGTCAATTATATACACTGTAAAACAGAACATGCCAATCTTACAACCAAGGTATGATCTGAGATTTTATCAAAGCCAAATCTAAACTCTCATTGCCATTAAGTGTCGGTCAACGGTAAAATCTTACAAACGAAATCAGTTTGCAAATAATGCCTGACAAATATTGTAGCATTAGCAAATAAACAGAGCAGTTTGGACTCACCTGATCACTTGGTCACTCTATCTGCAGACAAACTGTCCCAACCGAACTGTTCCCATCACCTGCTGAGCTGTTAAAAATGCATAAGGGGACATCTACTGTTTCACTGTGGGTCTGTAGGCTAGAACTGAAAGTCTACCTCTCTCCCCTGCCCTGTCACCCGTGTCAGAGGGACAAGGAGAGAAAGAAGGAGGGAGGGAGGGAGGATAATCATCTTTAATCTTTTCTCTGTAGATCTTGTTGGCTATACTTAGACCTTTCTTTGTGTACTTTTCCACGAGTACCTCAATAAACGTTTAAAGTGTCAGTTTATTTAAAAAAAAAACAAAACACAAAACACAGATAGCAACAACATTTTAAATGGCAAATTCACATTCAGAACTACTGTTCCAAAGCTGTACAGTACACATCACCACAATCACACAATCCATCAGAAAGAGCAACAAAAGAAAGTTATCCATGTTGGAAATTCTATACGTGTGTGCAAGCACAATCATCTTTCACAAACAGTCCCATTTATTTATTTTTCTCCAATGTCAATGTACACATCTGTGGAGACCCCACAGGGTTCTTGAGGATCGGCCTGACAGTCAGCGACTGGTGTGGTCTGCCATTTCTGTGTCCGAGCTGAGGCTGAGCTCGGCTATGTGATACAGGGCGGGATCATGGTGAGGGGGGAGCTGCGACGGGCTGGTCTGGGCAGTCTTGTCTCGCGACTGGACAATCGCTTGGCGCAGACAGGTGATCCACTGCTGCTTGCTGAAGGAGTCGTTGGCCTGCAGGCTGTAAGGGTGAGCTTTGGAGCGCCCTCTGCTGCTCACACGGAAGCAGTTCTTCACTAGGGGATGAGAGAGAGACAGAGAGAGGAAGGAGGGGAACTGAATGCAGGCAAGACCGTAGGTTTCAATTCAACGAATGGAGTGGCGTGGCAGGGCTTTCTCTCAGTCTATGGGCTCAATTGTAACCTAAATTTAACCTCTCGCCTCACCAGCAAAAAGGAAACAAAAGGTATAAATAAACCTGAAATCAAGTACACAGGTCATGTATGCAGAAATAAAGTATGCATACATTACTGTCATTCTGAAACAATTACTTGATTAGCTGATCATCAGAACATCATTCATCAACACTTTTGATCCTCATGTAATTGTTTAAGTCATTTATCAAGACAAGATGCCAACTATTTGCTAGTTACAGCTTAAAAATTCTCCAAATCTCTTTGTAAACTGAATATTTGTGGGGTTCTGACAATTGTTGAAACAAAACAAGCCATTTGAAAATTTTAGCTTGAGCTATATAAACTTGAGATGAGCATTTTTGACTACTATCTATAGAATAATCAATCAATTGAAAAAAAATAAAGAAAAATGATCTGTATTGAAAATAATCTACTAAGAACTAATTAGTTGCAGCCCGTCAGCAGTGTCCTCTTATAATTTAGAAACTAATACAACATGTAGAGGATATGTTCTGTATATGTTACCTTTATCATTTCCCCCAGTGAAGGCTCCTCTGAAGGTGCTCCCTCCACCAGCCTCCCCATCTGGGATCTCCTCCAGATTTATCAAGGCATTGGGCAGAGGCTGTCTGTACACATGGAACACATGACCCCCTTCTCTGTCCTCCCCCGGTCTGGTCAGCACCAACGCCAGCTCAAACAGAAATACATGCAGCCGCTGACAGAGGGGACAGACACACACAAAGTGAGAGACATGGCTTTATATTCAAACATACATTAGGAAAATCAAAGTAAAATCACCTATTATTCAGATATGACTGTAACATCTTTATAAAGATTATCATTTAAATAAATTGGATTTTTATATATACATAGGAATTACATTATAATTACAATATCAAGGAGATGATACAGAGTGCACTTTCAAAACACAGGGTAGTGCAACACTCCTATGAGGGGCTTATGATCAAAATCTATACAGGGGCAGAGAGGAGCAAAGGTCTGTAGTTTTATGGATTAACCCTGCTGTAGAGGACTTGACCCTTTTCAGATAAGATACAAACAAATCAAAACAACCCCAAGAGAACCACTCTAAGTTCAATCAGTGGAAAAGAAGAATAGTAAAACATAACAACAGAGAGCCGCTACCTGGCCCTTGTTGTTCTTGAGCTCTCCGTGGCAGTAGAGGAAGCGGGACAGCTGGATCTCTGGTAGTCTCTGGCTCTCTTCGAGGTAGCTGAGACCCCGCCTGTAGAACTGACACTCAGCCTCCCCTGTCTTCTTGTTAACCTCGGCCACGATGCTCTGGATCAGCTCCAACTGAGCAAAACAAAGTGTTATGCAAAATGTGTGTGTGAATTGCACATGTAGTGTGTTTATTGTCTCTAATTTAAGCCTTAAATGTCCATAGAAAAAGGCAGGCTACCTCCTGAACAGCTACAGATTTTTCATTTCTAATCACTTGAGTCTCCTTTGGTATACAGTCATTTCAGACCAGGTAAATTCATGAATATAATCATGGTATTTTTCAAGTTACACATGGCACATCACAGTATAAGTGCCTAAAGAAGTTCATGTATCATTAAACTGTTATCTTTTGCTAACCTTTGGAGGTGCAAATTTGCAAAGAATGTCCAGATTTAAAAAGGAAACACTAGCTGAATCCATGAAAGTTTGGACTTCCCATATTTGCAAATAGATGGATTTCATAATTTTGAAAGATAACAGTGGGTATACTAATCTATTTAAGCCAATATCCAAAAGCCTAAATGTAGACTATTTATTTGATAGTGATTGATATTTGATATTGTACACATAGATAACAGTTTTATTTAATTTAATCATTTGGATTTGAGTGTTATAATCTACAAAGTCAGAGAGACAAATGCTAGTTTTCATGCTCCATTAAAATCAGATCCATCTAAATTCAGGTCCGTCTCTTGTACAAACTGCAAATGTGGATATAAATTACATATCCTGAGCAATGTTTGTTATTCAGGAAACTCTCTATCTTGTGCATTTTATCCTCTTGCATCTCAGTGTCCTTAGACCAGTCATGGTACCTAATACCAAAGTCTGCAAGTCCAGGGGTTGACATTTTGAATTAGCAATTATCCTAAATAATCTGATGTATGTATTCATATTCACATGTGTATACACATGTGAGTGAATGCGCAACACACTAACTTACAGCATCAGGCAAGGTGTCCTCATCAGGGTGCTCTGGAGGTGTGCACTTCTGTATCTCTTTCAGAAGCAGGGGGTATTTGACCAAACGGCTTCGAGGGAGATCCAGGAAGTTCCACAGGTCCAGTTTCCGGCTGAACGAAGACTCCTGACACAGGCGCAGGAAGTGCTCCACTCTCTTCTCATGTTTTTTCTGGTCCAGCAGGGCTTTGGCCCCCACTTGGTTACAGCAGTATGTAACATAGGCCTCCAGGCAAGGGAACTGCAGAGAGGAAAAAGGATGGGTGGGGGGCAAAGGAGAAATGAGGGAAGAAATTTGAAGTCAGATAAAAGCAGAGGTGTAGGCAGACTAATCTCTGTGACTCTGGTTTAGAGAGGAACGTGAGACGAAATACCGGAAATGGAGAGAGTGAAGGTGGGTTGTGCCCTTTTCTCTTCTTCTCTCTCCGTGGTTTCCACGGAGATACTCACCCAGTTCATCAGGGTAGGCCCCACCTCGCCGACTGTCTTCTCTGATCCCCTCAGCCGCTCGAGGCGACTCAGAAGATCTGATATGAAAATAAAAACGAAATACTTGAACTGTTGAATACTTATTGACTTTTGATAACTGAATGCCAGTGTAACCAGAGCTCAAAGACAGACAGCCACAAAAGCACTGCACTTAACTCATCCAATTTCCTGTACCTAAAAAAGGAAATGACATCCGCTGTGTAGTTACCATGTAACCATACGTGAATGAATGAACACTCTACTTGCGTGGCTTTAAAAACACTTGCTTTTGGGGCTGAGCAATGTTGTTAAAATGAATATCCCAATATGAATATACTGTATATCCCCTTATGGCAAATGTATGCAAACTCAAAAATAAAATACTTGAATTGATGCATGAGTGAAGGTTGAGATAATAGGAGAGAGTGCAAAGCAGAAAGATGATTACCTTCATGGAGAGGAATGAGGGCGTCCAGAGTGCCAAAGATCTGTCCAAGCTCACTCTCTGTCAGGATGTCCAACTTCAGCATGGGCTCATAGTACACCTGGCAGCGCACACAGGGCAGGAGGCCAGGGTGGGGTAAGAATCAAATGAGGTACAAAAACAGGTGTATTGGAGCGTGAGAAGTTGGTGTCGGGGTAACTGGGATGACTGGTTACAATGGAGAGACGTTCAGATATGGTGGGCAAGTACCTTCTTAACCAGACTGAGGTCCTCAATAAGTTGTCTTTCTCCCTGAGTCAGCTCATAGATCACCTGCAGGAAGAGTTGGAACAGTTCAGCATTTTCAACCATTTTCAGTGCATAAGTAAAATACACAGACAGGACTGCACGAGCTTTCACAGCTGATTTTTCAATAAAGGAAGTTGAGCCTCCAGTGCCAGCTCACATCCTCTTTCATAATCCCCATGTAGAGCTGCTTCACATAAATGAAGAGTACGCACTAGTCACCCTGCCCCCACTGCAACCACAGCCCCACAGCTTGACCCACATACTCTCATAAAAAAAAAAAACTTAAAAAAAAAAAACTTTTTATTGAATACACAAGCAGAGAGTTTAGTCCTGCAGATGAGCTGAACTTAGCCCACTGGCCCTCTCACCTCTTGACGTTTGATCTCCTTTGCAGTGAGGTCATGACTCTCCACAGTGTCACTCCAGCATTGGCTGTTGCGCCGGCGTGGAAACGACGAGGCCTTTGCGCGAGAGCGCAGGGGAGCTGGGGGCAAAGGTCGAGCCTCTGTGCGAAAACTAATAGACCGCTGTGAAAAGAGCAGAGTGGATGATTGTCTGCATGGACAAGTCATTAGTAGTTAATTTTGTATAACAACAGGACTCTGTGGTTGTGCATTGTTACCGAAATGGACTGTCCGATACGTTTTAGAGCAGGGGTCTTCACTGGGGTTATGACACCTGTTAGGCTATTGGACTTTGCCACAGGTTTGACCCTTTTATTACTGGGCTCCTAAAATGAAATCATCATTAAAACTTATTTTAATATGTATTTAAAAAAATGCTCTAGAAGACTATCAAGGTGGATCATTCATCAAACTATCGCTGGCTTCAGATTAGAAGACTTTAAAACAACCGAACACATATCAGGCACCTGCAAAAAGAGGAACACCTCACCTCTGAATCCTTCATGTGGTCGGACATCATTTCGCCCTCCTCCTCTTCCTCTTCATCCTGTTAAAACAGAACAGGTAACATAACAGGATGAGTTAGAAGTGAACTTGAGAAAGACAAGGGAGGGGGGGTAAGGAAAGTGGAGAGAGAGAGATGTCGAGAGGGGTGAGGTATTACAGGGTGCAGATCTCTCATTTCCTGTGTGACTCTTTCAAAGAGGAAGAAGGTTGAAACTGTGCCTCTGTAGTAAATTACAAGATGTCTGCCTGTTTTTTTTTTTGTGTCACACTAACCACATCAGCTGTATGTTCAGTGTAGTAAAAAAAAGTGAGATGTATTCAACTGTTTGCAGTAAAACAAATGTATCATGTATCAAATGTGCATGATAGCATAAACGATAAAGATGAAAGCAAAACAGGAAAACTTGAAAAGTGGAAAATCACGGTGGCTGAAATGTGACAAGATGTGGTATTAACAACATTTAAAGGTTTGTGCATTCAGAGAGGGTCTGTGGCTGCACAGCTGAACATGATGTTCACATCTCTCGACAGCTCTGCACACAGCACTGTGGTCACAAAGGTAAGGTTGACTAACTTCCGTTAGTTACAGAGAGACGCAATGAGCTGAAGAAGAGACACTGCAACACAGAGTTTAATGTCAGATATGAGTCTCACCTCTGTGATTCTGATCACGGGTTCAGGGGCCGGGTCTTGTTTTCTCTTCTTCTAAAAGCAGAAATTTATGTGAAAGTGACTTTCTTGGTTTTTTAGGAGAGTGCCCAGATAGCTTTCAGACAGGAGAAAGGTGGTGAAGAAAATAAGACAGATGGTGTGACATACCCCAGCATGGTCACAGAGGATGGAGTGTGTCTCTCCTGGCACTGCAGACCTAAGAACGGCTGGACTGTTAAATGGGCAAAAAGCAAACATCCACACACACACAGTTATGTTATTTTACTTGATATAGATTTTCAAAAAAAAAAAAAAAACACCTTGTGTAGCTGAGTGGTGTCCTTGTGGTGTGTGTGCGCATCAATGAGTAATTTGTCAGACTTATATAAAAGTACATTCTCGATTACTGAAGGTTTAGCTTTTGTTCCTATCAATTTCATTGAGTACTGGACATTAATATCAAGGGGTTGAGTTCTGGCACCATAATGCCAGATGTGTACCCACTTATGATACCGTTCATGACTCCCAAAGTTAAAAATATTATGTTGTATGTTGATCAGTCACTAATATACAGTATGTGACACCCCAAGGTCAAACAATTTAACTATTTAAAAAAAAAAAAAGTATCATACCAGGAAGTCCTTGTTTCACCAGTCTCCTCCACTTCCATCTTTTCGTTGTCTTCAGTGCATCTTCACAGAATTACAACATTCTCAAAATGAGAAACATTGAATTAATCCAAATATACACAGGTCTTTCCTCTGTTCCAGTAATGCAGACTAAGTTGTTTGCAGGGAGCTTGTCGGAGTTCCGCGCACTTCTTCCTCATCTCAGACCCGACCACATCCTTTAGGGTTGCATACACTGATGTATCCGCTTCTCTGGGAGGAGGGTTCAAAACTCTTACTTAAAATTCATAACTCAAACCTGTCAGATGGGCAATTCAACTTAGACCAGAGGACCTGACTAAACACATTAAAATGCTGTAAAAGACACAAGAGGAAGTGACAGCAAATTTGTAACTGCAGTTTACTATTCATCAAATGTCCTTTTGTATGAGCTAATTTACTATATGTACATTTGCAAAAATCAAAGCCAGGACAAATAATTTCTTGCACCCTCTGTTAAAAGAGCTCCATCCTCTGATTTGGGTTTTTACATTGTAGGTTGATAGGTAAGTATTTAGCTGATTAAGGCTGTGCTTCCCGGATATGTGACATTATGAAACTTCTGAAGAACCTGAAGCAAGTCACACAGGAAAAACATGTATATTTGACACTTTAAAATTTGATTACGGTGTCAAAACAGATATGGCAGATTTGATTAGATATGTAATTACATTTGTACCAAAACAAAAAAACAAAAACAAAAAACAAAACATAACCACACAAGTTCAGAAATGTTTTTACATGTTTATTCACTATCACACTAAGTGCTCGCATTTCAAGATACATCTCATTGCCTTGCTCTTACACTGTAATGTCATTTGGAGTTAACAAAGTAGAAAGAAGACAGGTTATGATCTACAAGGTGTGTGCCAAAATTTTCTCCGACCCCGCCCCCCCAAAATAAAATAAAATAGAAAATAACAAAACACATGAAATATAAAGAGAATACAGAGAAAACTGATGTCATGTGCAAGAGCCCCTCCAAAGCCACAGAGTGTTGGATGCAGTGGGTGTAGGGGCGCCTCAAACCAGCCAGGGTTTCTATTCTGCTGGCGTGAGATTATTTTCCAGTCAGGAGAGACCGTTGACTCGGGTTGAACTATGTGGTAAGGCGCTTCTACAGCTCCAAATTCCAGGTCTCAGGTAGAATTAAGGGCAGTGATATGACCTTGGGGCAAAATTAATTCTCAATACATGTGTCACTACTTTGGGGATTCTTAGCTGAATTTTTTACTTAATGGAGGTGCATCTTTGAAAAGAAGAGTAATGTGGGACCAAGTCTATGAGACAGGGGTTAGATGAGGGAAGAGAGCACGTAGAGTGGAGGGGGAGCCAGATGGCTGGATTGATTTAAAAAAAAAAAAAAAAAAAAAAAAAAATCCCTCCTTTAGTGCTGAAGGCTAGTAAGAGTTTGAGGATGTTTGAGAGGGACACTAGTTGGGCTATGAAGTACCAAGAGAACACTAGGGCTTAGAAACAAACTGAGCAGAGAGGTTCTGCTACTGTGAAACATCAGGAGGTCCAGTATACATGCTCCCTTCCTCTAATGACACCCCTGTTCCCACAGCCGAGCACCAACTGGATCCCTAACACACATACAGGTATCCTTAAATCAGTTTACTGGGGCTATGTACACTCAGGCACAGGTTCACACAAACCACAGGCCTAAAAAAAAAAAAAAAAAAAAAAACAACAAAAAACCAAAAAAAAAAAAAACAACTGATTGATCCAATAGAGCTGACCTGGATCAACTCACCCACCCCTGATCCCCACCTCAAATCCTCATTTAGAACACCCACCCCCTGCAACCCCCACCTTCCTGTAGGTGGGTTCACTGTGGAGCTCAGCGGATGGTGTATCTGACATAGGGCACTTCCACGTCTTCGTCTGACAGGTCATTACAGCATAACTCAAACACCAGGGCTTTCACATGCTTGCCCAGCTTCTTTTTGGACACCTTAGTCACAATCTCTGTCATCCTACAGTACACACAGAAGAATACAATTATAGCAAATGATAAAACACTCTCACATTTCATGTGCCTCATGAATGTAGAATACTCACGGCAGGTCCAATCTCTCTTTGAGTTTGGCAGCAGGCATGAAGAAGGAATAGAGCATGGACACTCCCTGAGAAAGCATGGTGATCTCCAACTTGTGCTCATTCTAATGACCAACAAAAGAAAGATGGGATTTTGTTAAGTGTAGGCCAGAAACCACATGGTGGCAAATTGAAGAGATGAGTTGATGAGAACGTACTTTAAAGTAGTCCAAGAACTGTCGGAGTGTCATCTCCTCCCCATTGGGCTGCAAACCCGTGACCTCAAAGCGATCCCACAACGTCCAATCAATTTCATAGTACTGTGAAAATAATAATGAAGAGTGGGGATTATGCTAATGTCAGTCACACAGAAAAAACATCACAAAGACATGATGCATTTTCATCAAACAGCAGCAACTGATTGCTGTTCTTTGCTAAAAATGGAAAAAAAACAAAAAAACCCCCGAACAACTAGAAGTCATACAAAAGGAACACTGTAATTTTTCTCCTCAGCACACACTGATCCCATCAGCGTGAGAAGGTGAGTGGAACTCACTTACACCCAGGCAGACAAACTGCATCCGCCTGGTGCATCAGTATTAGCATGGCTGGATCATCATCGGAGCTCAAAAACATATGATGACTATGTATGGTTAGCTGTTCAGAGGACACTGGACAACTTATTGAGAATTAATAGGAAAATACATGTTTTCCAACAGTGGGGACATATTACACAGTACATCATAATTTTGATATCCAAACAGTTCAAAACAAGCAAGTGCCTACCTTGTGTCTGGGAGCAGCAATGGGTTCAGAGAAGGCAAAGAAAGGCAGGGCTAAGTTCATGAAGCCGTTTTTGTATGACTCCAGCTTCTTGTGACCTTGGACAATCTTGATGAGCTCAAGGCACACCAGGCCCACCACTGCAGCTGTGGTAGTGGCAATGGCAGGAATGATCTTGCCAGCTATCAGTTTGCTCTGGATTGGCCAGTGTTGAATGCAAGAAGAATGAAGAAAAGAAAAAGGAACTTTTTAAAGAGTTAAATTTTTTTTCAACTAACTCAGTAAAAGAACATGACATCTGTAAAACATATGAAGTACAATGTTAATCCTTTTTTAAATGGCTTGAAAGATTTGCCATTTTAGTTTTGACGATTTATTCTAGGTACATTTCTGGTTTTTCTGGATGAGATCTAGAGCATGTGCCATGAAGGATCTGGAGTCTGCAGGTCATTTTTTCACCCCAAGTCAAAGCCAGGTCTAAACACCATCTACAAAATTTTAGCCCCACCTTGTGTCTGTCTGTAGGGGGAATGTCGTAGTTTTCTGCTCTCAGGTTGGATGCTGCCACAATGAAGTCCATGTGGAAGTTGGTGTCGTCATCCTGTTAAAACAGGGTCCACCAGCAACATATAAAAAGGACCACAATTAGTGCAGGTTGAGGTTAAACTGAGGCCTAACAGCAGACTTGAGGCGATTACAGAGACATTTTGATATTCATAGGAGGAAAGATGGTGTACCTTCTCAAAGTCAATGGGGCTGAGTTTGAACTGGGAAGACTCAGGGGAAGGCAGCTGGGCCTTCAGCTCCTCCAGTCTGGAGTCATCTATACACCAAGAGATCTGTGGTTACATTTTTCTCATCCATAATGACCCCAGACCACAACTTCAATGTATAAACTATTACGAACAATAAATAATTTGCATAACCACACATTTTCGGCTGAAAATATGACATCTACAAAAACAGATTTCATGACTTTGAAAGCTTTGTCAACTTTTTTAGCACGTCTTACCAACAGAGGAATTGTTATTCGACAGCTCCTGGTCAGAGACGTGGATTTTAACCCCTGAACGAGGGGTAAAGGGTGGCACCTTAACATCCTGCAAGATCTTGACCACGCCTGCACGATCAGTGCTGCCTTGCAGGCCGTATGTCTGAGCAAACAGGTTGGCTGCTGCCACTATATAATCCATGTGCAGCTCCTACGAGGGGAAGCAGTTCTATCATTACCTTGAGACTGGATAGACTAGTTAAGATAAACATAACGAATGGATACTTACATTGCTGGTGCTGAATTCTAGAGGGTGGGGACACCTCTTTGGGCCAGACCAGAAGGGGGCACCAGAGCTGGTGAGCTGAAAGACAGATGATACATCTCTGCATCACAGGCACTAACATGCAAGACCTTAAAAAAAAGCTAGACAATAGTAGAAAAATGACAGGAAATGAGAGGAGAAACGCCAGATGCAAACCGGTTGTTGTTCATGGTTAGCATTTTAACCTCTAGACAACCAGGGAGCCCCCTACTTATACATTACATTTGCAGCATTCCAAAATAAAATTAAGCTCTGACTCAATCATCTGAAGTTTCAAATATTTATTCATTACTTGCGGTTCATACCATAAATCCATCATCTACACATTCCTTTTCAGGGGGACTAATGCCAATCCTAGATTGGCAAGAGGGAAGACAACACCCATAACAGAACGTCTGTATATTGTGAGCCTAAAGCCCGGGTAATTCCATAGTGTTGTACTATTTTACAACATCCTTAATTCCAAAAGTCTACAGAGTTGTATGCAGTAGGCCAGGCGATTCTAATACAATGTGATTAATGCAGGAGTTGAGAGATAAACTAAATTATTTGAGGAATGAGAACAGTTTCACTGCAGCTGAATCAAACAGCAGTAATCATCATAGATCCAATTTCCTCTGGCCAACACCTATTTATTTTATCGTCAAGCTTCATTTGCATGAACGGTGTTTACTCATTGCTTAGAATTGTACACACCTTGATCACTATGTGACTCTGGGAATCACTATCAAACAGTGGGGTTAAAATTGATTGAATGGTTAGCAAGATGTTATATGTGCAAACAAACTTTTGTTAAATCAAAATTTAACTAACTAACTAACTAACTAACTAACTAACTAACTAACTAAAATGGGGGAAATGGTGAGGTTTTGATTCCATATGAATATAGAGGGAAACCCCAGACCAGACAGCAAGCATTCCAAGAAGACTGATATTCACCATATGGTGAGCTCAATGTCTACCTGATCTGGGGGGAAGTTGTGCAGTAGCTGGCGGATGTTGTTGCTGTATTGGCACTGCCAGTGGTTGCGTGCCCAGGCTACACAGTCGGCCCAGCTGTGAGGGCAGTCTGTGACAAGACTCTTGTAAACAGCCTCCAGCACCTCCACAGGCTGAGCTCCAGGAAGCTTCAGAGTACGCTCCATGAATTTGGGATCTCTGCAAGAACAATGATCGTAAACCTCATAAACTGGTGATAACCATGTGAAGAGTTTTAACTTATTTTTCATCAGTTGTTCACCCAGCATGCGATTGTTTTTTTTTCCTTCAAAATTTCCATTTAGACTCAAGTACCGGAAAAAAAAGTAACATCATCTTAATAGGAAACCCTAAGAATTAGGGGGAACATGTGGAGCCCTTTTAAAGATTGATGTACAGTCATGAGGCAAGCTTTTATATGTACTGAAGAGATCAAAACATTCCACAAAACTTGTTGACAGTATCACCAGCTCCAACTATTAATGTCAGAAGACATAATTGTCTCTCGGCTTATTAATACAACAAGAAGTCATTGTCAATCTGAACAAAATTTCATGATGAAAAGAACACATTATACATTTAATTACTACAGTGATGCCATATGGTCACTTTCAGATGATAAAGAAGGCAACTCACGTGAGGTACTGCATGGCATTCTCAGGGGGCTGTTTGAATAGTCCCTCGAACTCATCACGGGCCCACTGCACAGAGGAAAATTTTGATAAATCAATAATACAGTAAATTCACCAAATCAGAAGCACAATGTGTATGTGAAACCTAAAGCCATTTAATTCAGAGTTAAGCAGTGGCACTTATTCATCCATTTAACAATTTTGTGACAATTCTCATATTGCAGCGTAGAGTTCTCGTGTTTGACTGAATGATTAAATACATTTTTACCAAAAGCTGTTACAGCATGAGATATTCAATAAGCATAGATAGAACATGTGCTCTTCTAAAACACTAAAGCAATCATTTGACTCAATAGTGTTTCCTCTGAGTTTAATTTAAATTATTTATTGCATATTTTAAAAATCACTCACTCCTCTGCCTGTGTTTACCTTAAGTGCGGCGGTGTACATGTGCGCGTCTACTGACCTGCAGTGTGTGTTCAATGGCATTTGGGAAGTTCTTCAGGGTACAGATGGGGATGGACTTCTCTGGTGGGTCTTGGCTGGAGCTGTATGACTCTGTGAGGAAGGGGATCACGACCTGGACATTACCTTTGGTACCCAAAGTACCAGACTCCAGTAAGGGTTTACGGTAGTACACACACCTCCGATCCATGTACATACCTGCACAATGGGCAAAAACACAAGGCTGAGGACACAGCTCAAATACAGAAAGCGTGGATAAGAAAATAGACGGTTTTAAAACATCAAGATCCTACATCTGATTTTCCAGAAAGTAAACACACTGTTAAAAAGATTTTAAAGAATTGAAATTTTTATGTCTCTTACGTGCATCAACATTGTCCAATGCATTGGCCACTCCATCAAGACTTTCAAAGAAGTCGTCGTCGTAGATTCTCTCTGTGTCAGGGCCCACTCTGTTCTGGTGACCTGTGATCCTGATGGAGGGGTTCATCTGCTTCACTGCCGCTGCTGCCGTATCACTCTTCATTTTCTTTTATCAAACATACACACCGATGATAATACTGACTTTTTCACTTTATACTCAAATACTAACACCAGTATTGCAACTGTGTGGCGGTGAATACATTATTTCTACTTGTTGGCTACTTGACTTATTTTTGTAGGAACTCCATTATCTACACAAAAACACAATTTCTTTGCATGATGTGCATGGCTGATGGGTCCATCAACAAGGACATTTCAATAATTATGACCTGCAGCACATGTCAGTTCTGGATTTCTTCCACCACAATTTTTTATAACAAAATGTCATCCTTGAATAAAATGAGGCAAACAATGACATAATAACAACAACAACAACAATGTTCCAGTACCAATCTGTACTTTGAAAGGTCACTGCATTTCATTTATCACCACATGAAATAATACCAAATATTCTGATACATCCAGAACGACCCATTTTAACCGCAGGCATCCCATTTCCTCCATCTGATTTTGTACAATGACATCATCCATCAGCAAAAGTTACATTAATGGCATTAAGGATTGGATAGAGTGAACAGGAAATCCATATATAGCACTACTAAGAATGACCAAATCAATAAATGGATAATTGTGTTCACTACCTACATTTTATCCAACAAAAGACACAGCTGAACAAAGACGATGATACTCACTGTAACGTCTGAAGGTCTGAAGAGAAACTGTCTGTTGAGGTTTGACTTCTCTATAGTGTCCATGTCTGTCACAATGACCTCGCCTTCTCCACTAGCCAGTCCAATCATGGCAAAGTTTTTCAACAGCTCACAGCCAATGGCACCTGCTCCAACCTGGAATGATTAAAGGTCACTCAGTGAGTAAAGCTATCCAAGTTGTGCTCTATGTTCCATGTTAAAACATTTAACAAACACCATCCATTTACACTACTCTGTGGAAAAATCCTAATATTCTACTATGGCACTCAATGCCAAAGAAATGCCACTTTTAAGAGTAAGGCTGGTAATATTCTGTTTTTCTCTATTGTCAACAGATCCAAACCCATTACTCCTACTAAAGGCAAATCTTTTAAAAAAGGTGTCAAATATTAAAAAAAAAAAAAAAAAAAAAAAACCCTCTATATCTCTATCTATATATATTTTTTTATAACTAGTACATACAAAAACACAAACAACTGACAGCTACACACAGGCCCCCGCCCTGATACATCCATCGACTACAATTAAAAACAGCTTGCCAGAATAGCAAATACTTGTCCCTGCATGCTCAGATATACTGCATCTCCAGTGTTCATAGCCACTGAGAGAGAAATATATTATTTGAAAGAAAGGTTAAGAAATAGCTTAGCACTGTAGTTTCTAGCTAACATAATTCAAGCAATGGTAAACTGTGCATTTGTTGAGGAATATTTTTGCTGCGGATTTGGCAATGAAGAAGCTTGTCTCCCAGTATGATATTGTGGCTCAACGGTTTTTTATTTATTTATTTTTTTTAAATAGTATTTGGAAAACAATGGAGGTTTATGGCACAGAGGAATACATTCTATCATGGTTTTGGCGACACACGCAATTCTTGTTAATAGGATCAACTCACTGGTGGTTTTGGCCATTTCATGGGATTTGTTTACAATAAGAATATTGAATATCACCAGATTTAAAAAAAAAAAAAAAATCACCCTTAGCAACAGGATGCCAGAGGATGTGTTGGAAAGTTTTCCACTGGCCGACTCACCAGGAAGTAGCGCTGTTTGGCAAGCATATCCTGAAGCTTGGTGCCAAACACTGCAATCTGCCCATCGTATCGACAGTTTCTCTGGAAGAAAAGGAGAGCGCGTCAGAAAAATGTTTAACACCATCGTTTGTGACCCTCATGTGCATCCACCTTCAGTATTAGTCTGTGTGATTTGCTAAAAACACCTACTGGGGCACACTCTTCCTCTGTGAGAATGACTCCTTCCTCTTCGGCAAGGCACTCCAAAGCATCAAAGTATAGCCACTGCATTATTGGCATAAATTTTCCTGTGCATGCCTAGAGAACAGAGAGCATGTAAAAATATAAAGAAGAATTTGTGACAAAGAATTTTGATTACATTTGAGCAAGTTAGTGCAGTAAAAAGGTCCAAACATTTCTGATCACAGATAACAGTCAAATAAACACACATAACTACAGTAGATATTGTTAGGACTGGGCTATCAGCGTGACTCTGCATACAGCGTGCCACTAACCTTCATCACTTCCTGTGCAGCCAGACCCCCAATGAACGCATTGACAGGGGCCAGATCACCAGCAGCAACAAAGGAAATCTTTTTGATAAGAGTTTCATCCAACTGCTCCACTTTGGCGGACCCCGTCTGGGCAGAGTTCACCTCCTTGGCCAATGTCAATAGCTCACCACCATCAGCCTAGAATACACACAGCTCATCATGTTGGGCATGTTAGAAAATACTAAATAAAACTGACTGACTTGTAGGGATTGATCATAAATTTTGCAAACTGTGTGCTGCACAATTTTTCATGCTTAATTCTACTGTGACTTAACTTTCTGAGTGTAATGATAGTGGCTCATTTCATCCGCAGGACTCACATAGAAAACAGGCGTATTACCAAGACAAAGTTTCCGAAAAATAAGTATAAATACAGTCAAATGTGACAAATGGGAATTATCAAAACATGAAGCAAGAGGTGGGTTTTATCCACTACCATAAAAGTAACATCAGGCCACTGTGATATTCCCAGTAACACATTATTTTAACTATCATGAGTGATATTTACCTGGTTCCAAGGTGCAGGAAGGTGGTTGTGTTTCTTCTGGAAGGCATGGATAGCCTGGAAGCCCACGTGCAGCTGCCCTGGATGCTCGAACTTAGCAAAGTCTGTCATCACGAAATCTGGCTCAGCCATGGAGGAAGAGATAGATTTCTACATAAAGAAAAACATGTAAGATAGTGAGGAGTGAATCGGACCTACATATACATTTTTCCACTAGTCACAGCAACAGCAGATAATGTGGGCCTGCGAGTACTGCGATGAAATTCTACACTGTTGTTTTGGTGATCAGAAACAATAATGGGGAAAAAGAAATAAAATGCAAACAGAGGTTCACGTTCAAGTTTATAATTAAAGAACAAACGTGTATTTTTTAAACATTTACTGTGATGTCACCATAACATAACTTATCGTGGAAAAAGGCAACACATATCACTTACAAAAGAGAGCTTCTTGGGCATCTTGACCTGGGAGACGATTCCTCCTCTTACATAATCTGTAAAGCCAGCTGTGTCACAGATGCTGAAGGTGTAGGGACCTGGAAAGAGAGCAAGTCATTTCCGTTTGTGACAGTCATAATTAGACTAAACAAAATATGTCTTTTTCTTAAATGGAAACAGGTCTTACCCAGAACTTTGATTTCCACTGGCTGGCAGCCATTGAGCTCTGTCATACCCTGAACTTCTGTGAAAGTGACATAGTCTCCGCTTTCAAAGCCATGACGAGCCTCATCCAGACATGTCACAACACCGGGATTGTCCTGGAGAAACCAAAAATCAGCAACTTTTTGTGACAATAAAAGCTGTCTTGAAACCTGACATTATTCCTAAAAACCAGAAACTGCTTTGAAAAACAGAAACAAAAAAACAGAACTAACCTTTGTGATCATGGAAATCATGGCACTCAGAGGCTGCTCTCCATTGGTGTCATACACTATCATCTCTTCACCAAAGTCACAGAAAAGCTGGCTACAAAAAAGATCGCATGATGCAAATAAATGTTAGACACTGACAGACAGACAAATAAGTGGGTACACATTCCATGAGAACAAACAAGAAGAGTCAAAATCTTACCCAAACAGACCACGTGTGTCTGCGACGATCAGCTTGATTCCTTTGCTATGGCAGAACTCTCCCACATGCTGCTGCTCGTCCAGAGTTGAGTTAGTCAGCACTACCACCTAGTTATCAAAAGTAGATGAATTTAAACACCAACTTTTCTTTCCTTTCTGAATGCTGAAATGAGTTGCGCATAGCTTCTACCCAAGTTATACCTGGAACTTGGTCAGGTAGTCTTCAGTGAGTGCTCCGGTGTAGGCGGTCACAGGAACGTAGTTATTGAGTTCAGCCAAACGGGGCTGGCTCACCTCTGCCCTGTTTTTCCCCAGATCCTCCTCCCGGAGGTAAAACTGAACACACAAAATACATAAGATTTCAGGGAAGAATTTTTAATAAGTTAGTAAAGAAATAACTGCCAATACCAGTGTATGAGTGCTAAATGTGATAATAAAGGGGAATAGAGGCAATCACAACTTTCTGTTTTTGTCATTGGACAATTTCGCTTCTTTTATACATGGGAAGTTTTCGTGCAGGTCACTTTGACAATTCGTAAGTAATTGGCTGTACTGAGATTCAAAATGAGCAATCAGAAAGAGTTGGAGGTGACAGACAGCTGGCTTCCTCACAATTCTGCTGCACCACACCATGTCTGTGCAGTAATGTGACACTGTTTAGGGAAATGTGAATCAGGTTTATCTTGTTAGAAGAATTCTTGTAAAGCTCTTTTTTCAGATGCTTAAAAAATATTAGCATAGAGTGGAGGAAAGACCAATCAGGGAGAACAGATGGGATTTCAATGTTAGGCAAGTGTGGACAAGGTCTGAGATTCCATGGCTGATTAAGGCCAATTCCTATAAAAGATGGATGACATGATGAATAAGGGACAAGAATATACATAGGCTATTTAATTCAGCTTGAATTAGAAAGGACACTGCCAGTGGTTGAAATAGAAATGTTTGAGAGCATGAGGTTAAATTAAGATTGGATGATCACAGATACAGATGACATATAGCTCTAATAACAATCATACACTTCTGTATGGTCGCAAAAAAGGACACCTTAAATAGACACCTCTGAATTCAGGATCTCAGGTTGACAGACCAAAACAGTCTCTCCACTGTAATGATGTTCTAAAACAGGCTTTAGCTCTACTATGATTATGACCCAGGGAGAGGCCACCCGATGATAAATCTGGGTCAGCCCATGGTTAACAAGGGTGGGGGTGGCTGCAGTACTCTTTTTTGGATAGAAACAATACAACACAGCAAATGACTCAAAACAGATAGAACCACAATACATTTTGGAATCGGGCTCAAAAACACCAAATGAATTGCTAATAAGTACAATGAGTGAACCAATGTCCTGATGACTGAAAAACAAACAAACAAACAAAAAAATAAATTTACATAATTTTACTAATGCAAAATGGGAATATCCACACATGCTTCCCACCTGAGAGGAGAGATCTCTCCATTCTGCAACTCCTTGGTCGTGTACAGTGACACTTCTAACTCCTCCCAGGATGACGTTCTTGGCAATCTCCACTCCAAGACCTCTCATACCAGAGATAAGGACATTGGAGTTCTGCATGCGCTTCATAGCATCATGACCCAACACATAACTACAGATTGAGAGAAAGTACCATCAGCACAACAGCACATTGTTTTACAACCATCCCAATAATAAATACCGCAAGTTTCTCAGTTTTCTGTAATTAGGACAAGACTTCTACAGAGAAAAGACTTACAGTTGTCTGGAGTACAGGCCTTCATCGATCTCAGCATCGTTGCCATTCTTAGCCATGCCCTAGGGGAGAGATAGCGGGAGGTGCATTAGTCTGTTACAAGTTCTACCCAACAATATACAGTGTATGTGTATGTGTTTGTGCTTACGTTGGCAGGTGTGTGGGACAGATCAGTTCTGACAGAGTTAGAGGAGGAGCAGTGGGATCCCGTCTTCGTCTCTGTTCCTGACAAGCGACGCTTCTTGGACAGCGGCGAGCTGGACATCTGTGCATCAACCAACACCATTAGAACAACAAGCTGACCGATATTGTCACTTCACATTTCCCCTTTACTAATTTATATTAATTCATTCATAGTGGATAATAGGAAAGAATTGAAATTTGATAGCCTCAACAATTAAATATATCAAGCAAACAAAGGTAGTCCAGTGTCCATATGCATGCAATAAATGGAGGGTTTCAAAAGACAACAGATTCAAATTCAGTTTCAAATCAGTGAGAAATATAGATTTCATTGCTACGGTTCCATGGAGATGAATATCCTAGCTAAATGCTAACTAATCCCCTTCATGTTGAAGAGAGAGGATTTCTAGTCTAGAGAGCAGCTGGGCTGGCTGCAGGCCAAACACAAATCTGCTAGAAAACGAACTGAGCCCGGGAAGAGACATGAATAACAGCATTATCAGTCCTTTTCATACTCAGAGACAGCACTGGCTTGTTTATGCACTTCTATTGTTTATTAGACCAGTTTTTAAGGACCGCCGACATTGTTTCAACAAAAACAGCTGAATCATTAAAACTTCACTGCGGTAAAGAGAGCAATACCTCACACTGGCTCGCAGGTGTAGACGCAAGGATCATACTGTAACGGGCAGAAATTTCCCCGGTAATGAAGATATAGAAAGGACGCGTTTATTAGCCATAATAATCTTAAAAATATTATCCAAGTATAATGGGATCAGCGTTATTTTCCGGAAAAAACCTGTCACTTTGGTAAATAAAATAGGCCGCAGTATATGGGACACATTCCCATCGCACGACGAACATGATCAGCCACAATTTCCGCATCCAATGCAGCTAACTTACCTGCGCCCCAGAAGTCAAACTTTACCGTTTATTAACCTTCATGCAAATTCACATGATAAAAAGGTGTTGGGCTAACTCTTTAACAAATAAGGTTACAACCACCAAAAATAAAATTTACAGTATAGTGTGAAAGGTCGCTGTTCGTCAAGAATGAAACTGAAGGCATCCGGAATGATACAGCAGAGCACCGAGCCCCCCGCTTAGTACTTTTATTGCTAGTTCCTTTGCACAACCTAATGCTTATCGTTAGCTGGTAACAGACCATTTTAACACTTTCAACCTTTGAGAACGGTTCACCAAATGTCAGTGAAAAACAGCAAGAGGAAACTCATTAAGTAGGTTCCCACTAATCAGTCAGGTGTTTTGGAAAGTGGACAGAGTCCGAACATGAATAACTTAGAGGAAAGGAACCACCAGTGTCAGCCTGCCCATTAGCCGCTCGGCCTAGGCCTGTATTACCCCCAGTGCGGAACACAACTTTACTAGCTAGCAGATGTAGCTATGTTGCAACCTGCTCGCAAATAACAGCAATGGGTTTATTCTGACAGTTAGCTACCACAGCTCCTATATTGATATGGGTAAATGTTTCAGCACTTAACAATAAAACAACCCCTAACTTTATCGCTCAATATAAGCATTTTTTTGCGAATGAAATACTAGCTATTACACTCGTGCCCCATTGATTTCTCTTTTCTTACCAATAATGCTTCTCGGTCCCTTCCCAATGCGAACCCGCTCCTCTCCAGCAGTGTCTAGATGTCAGTATTAACGACGACTGTAAATTCGACGAGTTGTACAAAGAAAAGAAACGCGATGCGGGATTAGGATGGTCTGCACTATATTGTCGAGTCACTATGTCGTTGAGCTGAGTCTCTCCTATGTAATTGCGTTGCTGGCTTTGCGACTGCAGACGGGAACAAAACCAAAATGGCAGATGGGGAGAAAGGGGCGGAGGAGCTGTGACGCATGGGCTGAAATATTCAACAGGAAAGGGTGGCTGAGAGCACGCTGCTCGAACAGGCGCTCCGCTCATTGGTCAGGAAGCTAAAGCCAATGCGCACTCATCCCGCCCCTGCTACCAGAAGATGCATGCCATGCATAATACTGTACAATGAACTGCAGGACCTCCCGCAATTCATGTAAGAAACACCTTGCAATTCTTTAAAAACGCGCACAGCGTGTCTTAAGCAAGTGCAGGAAAGGAAAGTTCCAAGTACTGAACATTTAGTAATCTTTTCAAAGTAAAGACCCATCTACCGGCGCTGAGTAAAATCCGTCAATAGCAACATCTTTGTTCCAGTGAGAAGTCCTCTCGTTGTGGAAGTGGACTGCTTATACAAAGCTTACACCAGACGTGCCACAATGCATTATCAAAGAAAATCATACATCTTATGGCATTACCGTATTTGATATATTCTCACTTCAACGCCAAATTGTGTATTGCGATTTGAAGATATTATCTTATTCCTGAGTCGAGTCTGATAGTGCTGCAGTGATAATTAAGACAGGTACAACATTAGGTAGGCTACTTGCTAGCTATAGTGATGCTGAGTGTCTGGGCCCTCAGTCACATTGAGGTTAGGGGTGAGCATTCCTTGCAGAGGAGGAGTATTGGGGGAGGGGGTGCCTGGCAAATGACAAAGGCCCAGGAAAAGAGTGGGCCGCATATTCTCGGGTTCACATGTCGAGGGGATCCCCATTCTCATCTTCGTACTGCAAAATTACAAAAACACTATTTTCCACCAGTCTGTCGGAGCTGAAATGTGTGAATATCACCAATGTCACGTTAACAGGCTGCCTAACTTGGCAAGCTAAGAAGAGAGACTATCCCATTTTACGTTACTGTGGTAACATCGACTGTCGTGCTACCGTAGCGTTAACCTAACAAAATACATTAATCGAGATGAAATATTGCCAGCTGGTTCCAGGCTGCGTGATGCAAGTTAGCTAGTGTCTGCCTCTCAACACAGCGTCCATCTAATGTTTGTAGCCAACTAGCTTTCTAGCTACTGTTAACGTTATTTATCACTGAATATTAACAGCACTCTCGTGCACATAAAATGTGCAAATGCTAATTTAACGTTAACAGTTACGTGACAGTGGTTTGTTAGGTACGGTTAGCGGAGACGGAGAGCTGAGATGGTTCAGATAGCCGACGGTAACTGACGTTAACGACTACCAATAACGCAGATCAAACGACTGCGTAGTTGTTAGCTTGCGTGCAGCTAGCTTTCAAGCTATCTAGCCACCCAACGACTTTTTCCTTCTTGTGCCGCTATGTTAGCTAACACGCTAACGCTAGCCAACTAGCTGGGGCTAACATTATCAAGACGAGAGCTTACACAAGTGTGCAGAACTTACCACATCCGATATTACTCGGCCTGATCTGTAGTATTAAAAATCGGCTTGTATTTAAGCAAGAAACCTGACAAACAACGTGACAATTCAACAGTGCTGTGCAGTGTTGATTGCAAACTGAAAAGTGTGTCAGGGTGGCGGGCTCTGTGTGAGTTTTTCCGCTGGACGGCTGCCTGCCCGGCTGTTCCTGAACCGTTTCCCCTCACTCTATTTCAGTTGAAAGCAAAGCAAAGCAGCAACATGTGCACGTTACAGGCACAACCATCATTCCGGTTCAGAGGGTTCACCTAAAAGTGAATGTGATTGATTATTCATAACTACATTCTTTTATTCACTTATAATATTTAAACACACCACACAGAGGGCAACATATATTTAATAACACGCTATTACACGATTTAATCGTATCTTAAAAGTTTTCAACCACGAATATTTTTTTCACCCCCGTGCCTTCACAAGTATAGACTGATCCGAAGTTCACGCAGGGCCAGATGGGACTTGTAGGCATGGCGTGGAATCAGAATATAACATAAGCTATTGAATTTGAATTTATTAAAATACCTCTGCGTGAAATGATTGTATAACGGTTCTTTCAGGACTAGCACTGAAAAAACATAGATGTAAACCCATCTGCAGTTTTTAAAGTATTATCTCAATTTTAGAAACTCTTAACCAATTAAACAACTCAAGATCTAGCTTAATTTTTTACTTTTATTGAAAGACTTGCAAACAGAGCACAGTTTACATATGGACAGAAAAGTGGATGTCTAGACTTATTGAGGAGAAAAGCACAGAACCTGGTATTACACAGAACCAAAAGCAGAATTCAAATTCAGAAAGACTTTTTTTTTTACACAATAAAAAGGAGCAAATATAGACAGCACTGTCCAATTAAAAGTACCAAATGAATGTGTTGACAAAACAAACTTTCTGGGCAAGATTATTGGAGGACTGTGGAAAAAGAAGAGGAAATGTGTGTATTTGTGTGTGTGTATTTGTGTGTGTGTGTGTGTGTGTGTGTGTGTGTGTGTGTGTGTGTGTGTGTGTGTTTGGGCGTGCGTGTGTGGGCGTGCGTGTGTGTGCGTGTGTGTGTGTGTGTGTTTGTGTGTGTGTATGTGTGTGTGTTATTTCAAAGCCTTTATACAATATCTTGCATCTAAACATTTTCCCCAGCTCTCCAACAGGTGTGGAGCGGGTGTGAATTCTCTAGACTTTGAGTGACAGTTCAAGTTTAAGTACACTATATAATAAAACAAATCTCAATCAGCCAATGGAAAGGCTTGATCAGTACAGCTTCACATACTTCTGTACAGCTGTGTGACTGCAAGCTAATGATTTTGCAGCCTCACTATAGAAGGAATAGCTACATGGATAAAAAGGAATGAAAATAATGAAATAATAATGAAATGGGATGAGCTAATTTGAAAAAAAAGTAAATGTCAGTTTGGGAATGAGGATGATGAGGAAGTTCACAAAATGTGAGTAGAACAAGGACTAGGAACCCAGTTTTTTGTATGTATTTACAGTTTGCGGGGGATAATGCAAATCAAAACACTTCCTCAGCTGTTAACTCTCACTGTTAGCTGACTGTAGCTGAGAATTTTACCACACTGTGTTTAGTTGTGTAGATTTGTAATTTTGTGCTTGGATTCCAATATGAGGTGGTTGTGTGGTGAGCATTCATGCACACAATCTAGATTTGAGATACAAACAAAGTTTTGCAATCTTGGTCGTTGCAACTGTCATAAAGAGAGATACAGTACTCTACTCCTCCTAGGCTCCAGTTATTTTAATGCCATAGGGAGATTTCTCTTAATCATCTCAATATGAATACAGAGCCAAACCAAACAACACTCTATGGTTACTTTTCTTCTGGGGAGCAGGTGGGATGATACTTCTGAGTGAAACAGAGTCATTAAACCCTTAAGTTTAAACTATAAATCCAGTGCTCCAAGTGTTGGGTATTGCATCATGCACACCTGCTTCATAGCCCCCTACCCATCCCAGCTCTGGGTGACTGGCTGGAACGAGCAGCAGCCCTCTGTCCAATCCTGTCTTCCTGCTCTCCCACAGCCTGGGGTGAGGCTTGTGTGGGTGGAGAGGGTGGGGGATAGGAGGGAGGAGGGATAGTAAGGCGAGGGAGAGATGGCAGCGTGGGCCTGGGAGAGGTGGGAAGAGGCGGAGGAGTGGCCGAGGCCGCAGTTGAGGAGTGTTGTGAGGAGCGTGTGCGCGAAGTGGCGGGCGAGGCATGTGTGCTCTGGGCACGCGGTTGTTCACCGGGGCAGTCACTGATTTGCTCTAGCAGCGAGGGCATATCTCCCTCAATCTTCTCCAGCACAGCAGCCATTTGCTTTTCTATCTGCTCTATCACACTGTCCATTTGCCAATCGCTTGCAGTGCTGACCCCACCTCCTCCATGCTGTAGCCCAGTCCCATAAAACCCTACCCCTCCTCCACTCGTATACAGGGAGCTGTATGGACTCCCATAGCTCCCTGCCATCCCCATCCCTATAGTCCCAGCTTCTGGGTTGTATGGTGTGGCATGCCGGCCCAAGCTAGCAGAGCTGCCAACTGCATAACAGCCCTGTCCTTTTGCAGGACCTGCCCTGGCTATGCTAAACTCAGCACTGTATCTGTCTGTTCTCCTGGCATCCCTATCCCTTCTACCCACAGGGCTGGAATCACCCCTTAACCCAACTCCTATTCCTACATCCACCCCAGCTCCAGGCCCTATTGCTGGAGTGATTGATGCTGCCACTGACCTCTCTGCCACTGCCTCAGGTACTTGTGTCTGACACCAGTTTCCGTCATGCTCATCCTTCTGCTGCTTCTGTGTGGCTGGTCTCCTCTCTGGTGAGGCTGTTGCATTAGCAGACACTGTGGGTGGAGGGCCATGGAGTGTTGCAGCCATTTTACGTTTGCTGCTGGGATCAGGGGAGGTGGATGTGTGGTTTCTGTCAAGATTAGTGCTTGAAGAACCGTCTGACAGCTTGGGAGGGTCAGGTGTCATCACAGGGGTTGGTTTGGGTTCTGGAACAACTTTATTTTGACCCAAATTGGCAGCCATTTTCCTGGTTCCATCACCTGCTGCCTTCTTTGCACCAACCTTATCAGGCTCTTCTTGTGTGAGTTTGGGGGCTGCTTTTGACTGGTATAGAGGCTCCTGAATATCTGATGGGGAAGTTCCTACAGATGGGCCGATACTCATCTTTATCTCCTCCTGTTTTTCTCCTACCTTACTCCTCCCCTCATCCTGGTCCATACCTACCGGCGTATTTTCAACAGTAACCTCTAAAGACACACTACTTGACGTCACCCCTCCATCACTTGTCCCTTTGTCTCCCTCATCACTTGTTCCCTGAGACACACCGCCTTCACCATCTCCTGCCTCTTCACCGCCCTGAGCTTCGGCTGAACTGTCATTTAATGCCTCTGAATTCTTCAGTCGTTGCATGAAGGTAGTGACACGGATCGCTTTCTGCAAAACAGGCAAAAAAAAAAGAGAAAAGGATAGCAGGGGAAAAAGAATTGGATTTACAGTATATTGCTTTTTTCCATAAATACCCAAACTAACTTGTTTCCCTTTAAAAAAACAACCCTTGATATTATTGTTGGTTATGGTAAAGCATAAAAAAAATAAACTTTGAAGACAAGCATTTGACAAATAGCCTGTCAAGGCACCATGATTTAGCATCATCATACTGAGCGCTGAGATGTGATTCATGTGAAGTGAACAGTGCAGTAAGATTAGTGCCAGTTGATTACTTCCAGGAGGCTATGACATATTGTACCCTGGTTTAAATCAATCTCGAGACTCACTCTCCCCAAGCAACTCCTTTACTGCTTGTTGACTGGAAAAGGTAAATAAACAGATAAGTGTAAATCTCCTACTTCATTCTTACACTCATCTTACTTCTTTTGATCCACAAACACTGAAGGAGTTAGGGACAATACTGCATGTGAGCTTAGAAGTTGTTTCTAAACCAAGGAAATGATTCTCTGGAAGTGAAAAGCCATTTGGACACACGGTATAGCTTCAAGTATGACTCTAATGTAGCACTGAGGTACCAGTATGGGACAATGAGCCAGGATTCACGTAAGAGGAATGACAGAGGGCCTTATAGTTCAAATCACTGTAGTTTGACAGTCCACAGTGGCCATATCCCTTATATCCTTTCCATTTCTCTCTCTCCTTATCTACACTAATATAAAAACTACACAAGTAATGAGCAAACCCCCTACCCTGTTGTTGATCATTATCTTGTTTGTACCAATCTGGTTTCATAGACTAGTGCAGATGAGGAGTAAGAAAGGAGCAGAGCGGGCCACTTTGAACATCTGAGCCAAATCCAATGAAGAAGAGTGGGGCAGAGTGGATGGATCTCTTCTGGAACAGGCAGAGTGACAGTGGGCAGGAACAGAGCTTATGAGAAGAGCTTCACTGGCCCAAACATGATTAATACATCTCAAAGCGGACTGAGGTTTAACTTGAAGTGTTTCCTGTTTGGCTGATTATTATTTACAATTTTACCTACAAATACCTCCTTTTAATTCAAGAGGATGTTCAGCCATGAGAAAGATGTTTTGCTATTGAATCATGCCAGAGTGAATGTGAGTTTCTGCCCATGCTCTGTCCTTCCACTCTCCCTCACAATGGGCTACAATACCTTCAACTCCTGGGAACCACATGGGGGAAGAGAGAAGAGGGTTATAGCTGTTACTTATGCTGTTAATTCAGCGCTACCATCTTGATTTCTTCCTTCTTTGTCTTCAGCATTCATGTCCCCATGACACCCTTATGACCATCACCATATATCATGCAAATTTAAAACATACATCTGCCAAGCTGTATGCTGAACTAAAAGCACATTATTTGCAATCATCATTACAAATAAAACAATGATCCCTTTAATCATTGGCGCCATTTTCGCCATAGCCTTCATTTGGTTCCTCCTCCTTTTCCTCTGCTGCTTGCTCCTTATTATTACCAACTTCATTTACTGCCACAGAAAAATAGTGAAAGTGAATTCATACCCGCCACTTGGCCTTTGCAAAGTTCTTCTCAAACTGGGCACACACACCATCTTTTAGGTTCTTCTCTGATGCACCATTCCCCGCAATCCTGACACAGATGACAGAGAGCATACAAGTGAGTGCGAGCCCTGTAGCTGTGTGCCAGATTGTTTGTGCTCTTGTGAATACAGCTTGTGCAAACAATTACCATTCATGCCAAAGTGCATCTTGTGCTGTGATTCTCAGCATCTGGTCCACCTCCATAAGTCGACAGACAAGCTCCTTCGCTGAAAGAAATAGAGCGACAAAATAGGAAAATGCTCAACTTGAGGGGTGTCATTTGTAATAAGAATTTAGAAAGAATATCAAGAGGTAGTCTTTTTAAAAAAAACAAACAAACAAAAAAACATAACGATTTTTTGTGAAGAGTCAGATATATGATGGTAATTTTGATATCAAATTTCTTTTTTATTTCTCCTTTAAACTAGGGCTACTGACAGCATTTAGTACAAAATTCTATCGGTTGTTTATTACCATCTTTTGGTGGAGCCATGTACCTGCAGGTGAAATGTCATCCCAGTATGGAGAATCAAACTCAAAGTCCCCAGCCACAATGCGACAGAAGATGATGCGATTATGTAGGTCTGTGTTCTCCTCCTCTGTCTCATCATAAAAGGGAGGGTTACCTGATAAGCTGCAAAAAGAGATAGAAGAAGGGAAATAATTCTGAAACAATGCAAAGAATTCCTGGAAAAGTCCTTTATAAATCGAGGAAAAAGCAATTATTCGGCTGAAAAATGTATATGCAACTCAGTTTGTATCATCCAGTGAGATAAATTATAGCTTTGGTAATTAGTGATGGAGACTCACAGTATGTACATAATGACACCCACAGCCCAGCAGTCCACAGGACGACCGTATCGGTGACGAGCCACCACTTCAGGCGCTGAAAGGAAGCAAAGAGAAGAGCAGATATAGAGAGAGTGTAAGAAGAAGAGATATTCAAAGGGCTTGGGTTTTAATTTATAAACCATCGAGCCATTCATAATTTTACCCTGCACAGACAAGAGCTCCCATTTCCACTCTCTTTTTGTCATTCCTTTCCCATCAGGGCTTCTGTTCCCTTTCCTTATTTATTGTCTAATTACTCAGCTCAGCATTATGAAGAACTGTCCTGGCCTTTCACCTTTCAAGAAAACCAGACAGCTCTCTACTCCAAGTTCCCCTCACATAAACCTTTGAGAGAGAGAGAGGAGTGAGACAGTACACAGGAGATGAGAGGAGATGAAAAGAAAGAAGGAGCGGGAGGAGGAGGGTGAGAGTTGGATGCTTTCAATTCTGTGTGTGTTTCACTTGGTTTCATGTTTTATTTTTTTGTTTTTTTTAC
Organism: Xiphias gladius; assembly: GCF_016859285.1. Taxonomy (NCBI): domain Eukaryota; kingdom Metazoa; phylum Chordata; class Actinopteri; order Istiophoriformes; family Xiphiidae; genus Xiphias; species Xiphias gladius. The sequence goes on along the minus strand of NC_053417.1, from coordinate 16,624,845 downwards.
TGTAAGAGTTTATTTCTGACAGATTATGTTTTTCAAAAGCACAAGAAAGTACAGATCTCAAAAAGGTAAAGTATGTCCCCAGGCCTATATTCACAACAGAAGATAAAGTTAATGGACACACGTACAGTACAAGAGGATGAAGGACAAAGAAACAGAGAAATAAGGTTTTTAAAAAACTCAGAACCACAAATAGCAGTAAATAGAGAGTATCCTACCGAGGTACTCTGGTGTTCCACAAGGCTCTGTGATGGGTCCGTTCTCAAACCTGGACAGGTAGAAATCTCGCAGAACTACTTTGTTGTGGTTGTTTTCTGTGTAGTACATCAGGTTTTCCAGCTAAACAAACGAGGGAAACAAATCGATTCTCATACAAATACACACAGACAGAAGTCCTACTATTCAAAGTTGTTAAGGTAGAGGTCACTGAACACGTTCAGTGTCGCAAATTTTAGATAGTGGGTATTTTAGTAGATCATCAGATCAGCACCAATAGAATAACTCATGACACTCTTCTACAACTGTCAGAGTGGTAGAGTCACTCATTCCCTTGTCTACTATTACATGTTTCAAGGTCTACCAAGGTGAGAAATTCTTTGGTCTCTCATGCCACCAAACTGTTACATGCTCAGGGTGAGTCAGCTAATGATCAGTTTACCATATAAGAATGGAGGGAGATGATAGTTATGCTGTTAAAACCATCAAACCAAACCATCGTTTTATCATATTTTATGTTCAAATCTCTGTGTGTTCTATGTTTCACCTAGCTGCAACACAAATTTCCCCCTGGGGACATTAAAGTTAAAATTCAAAGTTGAAGTTGCTCTTCTTGATTTGTGTTTTGATGGTGTAGTTGATAGAAGAGTGAGGTCAAATTGATTCACAGTCTTGGTTTTATAAGTCAGGGCTGTTTAAAACAAAAATGATAACAATTTTCTTAAGTACAAACTTTAAGTAAGACAATCAGATAACATATTTAAAAAATGGGTCACCAGAATCATCACTACAACACCGTAATGTGTGATGAAAGGAAGGATCTTGGCCTCTCTCTATGATTCGGCCGAATAAGTAATTTTCATACAGTTTGATAGGTTTAGTGCAAGTCCAGGCCATATAGATGGAAGGATACTTCTGGCTTCTACCAGCAGGGGGAGTGTGAAGCCCAAGAGATGCTACAATTCCTTCCTAATAGGTTGATAATGAGGGCTAAAGATATGAATCTGTGTGTGTGTGTGTGTGTGTGTGTGTGTGTGTGTGTGTGTGTGTGTGTGTGTGTGTGTGTGTGTGTGTGTGTGTATCACTAGAGATTGCATTAAGCCATAAAGACAGTGTTTACTCCCTTGCTAAAAATGTTATCAAATGTTGAGTCATTAACTTAGATGGCAGTGCAATGCTTTTATGTGTCTCTGTAGAGATTGTGTTGACTAAATGCTGAAAATTGCTTTCATGGGTGTGGTGGTGAACAGGGACGCTCACTCTATAAATCTTTTTGTTACATTTCTTCCGGTACTTTTGGAGGTAATATAAATCAGCAGTCCTCTTATATCTTTTTATTGTAATGGCACTCACCACTCACACACGAATAGCCACACATGCCATAATGTAGGGAGAGGGAGAAAGAGCGTGAGTGTATACCTTCAGGTTCCTGTGAACTATGTTGAGAGAGTGTAAGTATGCCACAGCCTCGAGTACTTGTCTGATGACATTGGAAGCATCTCTCTCTGTGTAATTTCCTTGGTCCAAAATCCAGTCGAAAACATCTCCTCCTGTGGCACTGCATGCAGTCACACAAACACAGACAGACAGACACACACACACACACACACACACACACACACACACACACACACACACACACACACACACACACACACACACACGAAAACATCAGTGCACATATTGCCAAATATACTAATAAAAATGAATACAAGTCAGTGCGACTGTTCACCACATGTTGCAACACAATAATTCACTTCCAGCTCTCAGTAACACAGTTATCAAAAGCCCTGTGCTCTTGTTTTTTTCTCCATTAGTAAAGCTTCTGCTTCTACTGGCCTAAAGCTATCACTGCTGAGCAATTAAAAATTAGAGCATTGGTCATTACTCTGAAAGACTTGGTTAACTTTGGAGAGTATATAAATGATGGGTGTGATCATCACGTATCGCCCTCAGCAGGAGGACTACTGCCTGGGCAAAAAGTGTGAGCTATGAACAGACACCAACACATAAACAGGCTGATGCGCACAAAGATGACTGCAGTCTGTCTCTGTGTATTTCAGTATGAGAAGAGAAATATTTTGTCCTCTCAGCTTCAGTCAATGTTGGTACTTTCAAATGCAGTTGGTAATGTTTAAAAATGTGATAGTCACAAGTGACGCGGATGGGGTGCTCTCTGGTGTATTGATCCTAAGCTCTCTGTGTAGACTCTCTTATGGGAAACCAGTGCTTCAGGTGCATTGAGTCACGTTAAGTGTTACTAAGAGAAAAATATCTCATCAAATCTAACACCTTCCTCTGCTGCTGAGGGGAGCAACAGAGCACACAGTAATAATAGGATAGACTCAACCCCTACCCTCGGGCTGATGGATTTGTGTGTGTTAAGGTACATTAAGGCAGATACACAATTAAGACACGCACAGATACTTAAGTACACATTGACAGGAATGCTTACATAAGAAAGATAAATAGTGAAACAGTAAAAGAATTGCTCACAGTTCCTGGATGATGAAATATTCTTTCCGGGTCTCAAATGTGTCTATCAGCTGAAGGATGTTTGGGTGGTTGACCCTGGAACAGCAAAAAAGGAGTCACAGACTTTAACCTTACAACAGTGAAGCATCTCACACGCAGTTGAAGGGTGCTAACCATTCACTGGCTTTTGAATAGTCTACAAACAAGATTGCGTGGGCATAAACCAAATAACAAAACATTCTCTCGTTCTCCCTCTCTCTGCCTTTCTCCATCGCTCAGTCATTCATCCATCTGTCCACAGACTGACTGCGTACAATTTCAGGATCATGATTTCGTTCTTGGCAGCCTTGCGGACTTTCCTGCCGTCCTTCTTGAGGAATTTCTTGCAGACAAACACCTTGTCTGTCTGTCTGTCCTTAGCCATGCACAGCTCGCAGAACTCCTTCCTACGCAAGACGAAAAAAAATAGACAGAAAGACAGACAGGCTGAGGAAGGCAGGAAAGGTAATGTTAGAAGGAAGAGGAAAGACGTGGCTACATGTTAGAGTGAAAGCACATAAAAATGTCTTCAGCAGTTGTTGATCACATTTGAAAATATGGCCCAAGAGAAACACAGCATAATTTTCAAATTTGGGAGACAAAGAACACTGGCTGTGTGGTGAAATACAGTGAAAGAATTTAACTGGGCTGAGAGGTAAAATAAAAGGGTTGTAAATAACAAATCTGAAATGGGTTTATTGCTCCATCAGCTGGGCATTTCCTGGTTCTGAGCCTTAGGGGCATATATTACTTCACCCAAATGGATTTCGAGGTGCTGTGTGATGCAAAATTAAAGTACAATGTTCACAAAGTTCACATTAAACCTTTCATTCCCAGTAATACCCAATGCCCATTGGCATCCTTTTTCTTCTTTGATTTTAATACTTAACATTCATTCATAATCACTTAATAGTAATAGTAAATTGTACATTTGTTTGATTTCATGTTAAAGCACATCCAGAATGGAAAAACAAACATGAAGCAATAAACACACATTTTATCTTTACAGCCTTACAACCTTTGCCTTCCTTGTTTTCATAAAATTAATAAGAACACATATAAGCAAATGTGTGCAGTTAATTCTGTGTTTGTGTGTGTGTGTGTGTGTTATATAAAAGATGAGCAGAAATCTCTGCGGCCAGATGCTGATGTTGCCATATGGCTTCTTGCACTGATTGGTATGTGTGATAGTGTGTGTGTGTGTGTGTGTGTGTGTGTGTGTGTGTGTGTGTGTGTGTGTGTGTGTGTGTGTGTGTGTGTGTGTGTGTGTGTGTGTGTGTGTGTGTGCTGCCTTCAGTGTGTCAAGGAGAGGTGTTCAGGAAAAATAACAATCAGTATTTGGCTAGTCAAGCAGCAGAGTAATTTTCACAGCTCTTTGAAAATATGTCCAAGGTATTATTTTTAGGTATTGCACAGAATATTTAAACAAAAATAAATTATAGACCTCCAACAGTGTGTTGGGTTGACTAAAATTAAAAAAATGTGTCTCTTAAGTCTGTAACACAGTACTCTAATGCTATTACCTTCTGTCTTTCTTTCAGTGAGACCAAACCAAATCTGCAGTGAAGATGGATCCCATTCAATTTGAAATAATTCATGAAGAGAATAAAAACCATTTGGGAATACTGGAATGCGCCCATGAATTCTACATGCGTAAGAGGAGAAAAAAGGCAACAGAAATACATGCATAAAGCTTTATGGTACTTACGCTCGGAGCACCTGTCCAATCTCATATTTGTCTGTGACATCAGATATGCTATTGTAAGTCCGCCCATCTCGCAGGGCAAGGCACCCAAATGGCATGACGTCATTCACCTTACAAAAAAAGAGAAATACATTTTTTTTTATGCATACATTCATTGCACTACAAAGGGGGAAAGTAAAGCATAAATTATTTTGATGACACCTTTAGGTAACAGACAAAGAGAGGCATGGACAGGCACGTTAAAGAGGAAAAGAAGTACTGATGAAACATTATGAAAGCTTCAAGTAGCTGAAGTCAAAGACACCAAGAGAATGCTGTTACTATTAGCCTTTAAAATATACAGTGCATTGAAAAACCATATTCACATCCAAGTCAATTTCTGGGTACTGACACTTCTGGCTGCCTGATTCCGTGCCAGCCTTGTCAACAGATACTAAGATACCCACTAAGCTTCTCTTTACTCTGCTAAAGTCTGCAGATTCTGTGCAACGTCTGTCAAGTTCAAGTTAAACTTTATTTATAAAGGGCAGTGTCCCTATGTCCCTAAAGCAGCTGGCTTCTTCAGTAATCACTGACAATACTGGGCTTTAATGACAGGAAAATGAGTTTTTTGTTTGTAGCCTGAATGTGTGTGTGTGTTAGTTTGGATTTGGCTTCTGATCTAGATCAGTAGTTCATGACCTTGTAAACTTGCTGTGAACATCACTCAGAATGACTTGTAATTTCTCTTCTCACCTCATAATAACTTTTACTGTCAGGATGGCTCCAGCCTGAAAACACCCATTCCAATGATTATGTACTATATATATATATATTTATATATATATATATATATATATATATATTTTTTTTTTTTTTTTTTCACCATCTGATTCTTCTCATCATGTCCACCCTAAAATATCTTTTGACCCCCACACAAGGTTCTAAACGCCCAGGTAGAAAATCAAGGATCCAGATAGTGAATCAGCAATCGATATACCATCTCACAACAGTCCTCAGGCAATCCTCACCCACATCCTTTAAACACTCCATCTGCTGTAGGAGACAGATTCCCTGGAAGCTTCAGCCATCCATCCTCAAGGTCCTTCTCCTCCTCCTAAATACCCAATTTAACCCATTCCTGTGGGATAATTCATTTCTATTATTTCTCTTTACCTTAGTGGAGATTTCTACTTACAGTTTATCTGCTGTCCCTGGCGGGCTCAGGACAACATCAAGACAAGTCCATGAAAGTGACCAAGTCAGGGAATATGTGATAGAAGGGAATGGGGCATTTGATGGGGAGCTTTGATGAATGTGTAGTGATTCTAGAGGCAGCTAGTAAAGGTGTAAAGATGACTTCGGGGTTGCATTGTGTGTCTAAGTGAAGGAGAGAGACAGAGAAAGAAAGAAACTCAGAAAAACTAAAAGTATGATGGGAGGACTAAGAACAGAAAAATAATAGAAATCCTCAGAGGTAATGACATTTTGCTGGTGCTAATTTAGGATTAAGGAATGAAAATCTGTGATGTAGAAATCCACACTCTCTCTCTCTCTCTCTATCAGTGTGTGTGAGTGTGTTTGTGTATATAGAATCACCACTGTAGATGATAGGGCCAGAGGTGCTTCTGATCTATGGTGGAGGCAGGGCTGTAGAGTACTGTGTAATCCCAGTACTGTCCCTAATCTCTAATCTGTACCCCTAATCCAAAGCGCTGGGATACACTTTGTGTGCATGTGCGTGCATATATGAGTATGTTTGTCTGAGCAAGTGCAAAGGTTGATGCGGATATGTCACATGTGCAGATATGATGTTGAGCAGAAGGGTGCGTGTTTGTGTGTGTACATGTGTGTCCATATGTGTGTCCTTGTTTGAGTGTAATGCCCCACTGAGACAGAGGGGAATTTAGTGCTGGATTGAAAAGGCCTAGTTTTGCCAGAAGATTATGTAAGCACAACAACATTCCCATGACAAGGTCCAGGACAGTGAAGGTGATGCTGGCTTGATGCGACTGGAGCACATCCATCCCTGTGGGAACAAAATGTCCCCACTGAAAAACAGTTACAACTGCCAAGCACCAAATATCATAATAAAGGTCAACAGATACGTTTGCCAATAACTTTTTGAGATACTAACTTTTGAGCACAGTTTTTGGTCTTTGCCTGCTCTAAAACCATTAATTCCCAAATCTCCGCTGCTGATGTGTCAAACCTCCACACAATCTGCAGGTGATTTTCAAAGCATCAGCTGTGACCCGGGAACAATTTTGGGGATTTGCTGAAGCTACTGGGCACTATTGCAAAATCTTTATCTTTACAGTGGCATCAGCCTTTTTCCAAACTTTTCCTCCTGTTCCTCTACAGTCATTATAGGTTTAACCTTTACCTGAAAGTTAAAGTGATTCACTTCTCTTTTTGTCATCAAATATCAAATCCCTGAAGATTTGAAAGGTGCTTGGCTTCTTAAAAAAAGTGGCTTACTGTTACGGTTCTAGGTGTGAAGAGAGGTAGTTTTGTGGTGCAAATCAGTTTATGGTCTGTCTGTTTGTCCTTTTTTCTCACTTTTTGTCACCAGTGACTGTTTCTCAGGCTAAAAACTCAGATGCCGCAAAACACCCTAACTGCAGAATACTGAGTCAGTACGAACCTTCAAATTGATGGAGAGTGGGAGGAGATATGGGAGGACATGAGAAGAAGGGAGATGAGATGGGAGGAGTGGAAAAGATGGAAAATGAGGAAAGAGGTGAAAAACGATGGGAACAGAAAGGCAAGGAGAAAGGTACACTGTGACTAAGTGAAAAGGCGGATAGAGAAAATAGTGTACATGGAAACAGAACAAAGTGTAAAACACAGATCGGTAGAGGCAGATTGAGAGTACCTCTCAACCTCACAGCTTCAAACTATGTGTGTGTGAATGTTTGCACAGGTGAACGTGTTCGTGTGTGTGCATGCGCACGTCTCTGTGTGGGTGCATGTGTGTACGTGTTAACAGGCAATGTGCGATAAAGTGTTTGTCTCATGTGAGTGACTCATGTGTATGAGGGTATGAAGGGCTGTCCCAAAAGTCAGAAGGCACGCTGACAGAACAACCTCTCTACAAAACAAATTCACAGCACACACCTACTTGCCAGATTGGTGCAGGTTGCACAGTATCAGAGATAAAAATGAAGCGCTGAAGTACAATACAACATTTCAGCCATCCTCAGTGACACCACCGCTGATCTCACAGCAGCAGGTGCTGCATTGAATCGATGAATCTGGGTGCTCTCTCTTAATTTCTCAGCAATTTTCCTAAGCGGTATACAGAGTATCTCTAAACACTAAATGTGCCATTTTTAGTGTTTAGTCAAATTTTGTCATTTCAGGATGAACCAAAAGAGATGCATCATCGCATTTAAGGGTTATCACCATACCCTGTGACACAGGCGGAGACATTATTGCTATATTTGAAAAAGTAAACATTATGGATTTCAGGTTCAAAACAGAGATCGAACAGAGGTCATGTTTGCGTCACTCAGTTTAAATCTGGGATCAATTCGGGGATGTACTATATGTGAGGGGGTTGGGTGGCTAAAGTACGGCAAAGAGATGTAAAATGAGCTGTTTGCACACTGTCATTCCGTTGAGCTAAAAGGGGGTGAGGGATGTTTAATTTCAATCTTTACAAAACGACTCCGTTCTGCAGGTACCTGTTTTGTGATTGCAGTCTGTGATTACACTTTTCCCTTTATTGTGGCCATCATCCGATCGTGCTAGGACACATTAAGTAACAGAAAAATCGAAATCTGCTTATGTTGGAATTGAGTGTCCGAAATAGTCACAGACAGCTGGTAACTCACTCTGTTATATGGATCTTGATTCATTTGTTTAACCTTAAATAATTTGGATAAAACTCTATGCACATCCTTACGAATAAGGATGTAGTAATACTGTCATGCAATATAAAATTAAGAATTATCGACAGCTTATTGTACATTTTGCTTATGCCTTTGAAATACACAGCCATTAGCACAAACAGGCACACACAGATTCAGGTGTGAAGGCACACCGAGCTATCCGAGACATCACACTTTATCCTCAGCACCTTAAATCAAATAGCTTGTGCATGTCTCTGTGTCTGAGTGTGTCTGTGTGCTTGTTCACAAGTGTTGTGTTCAGGCTGCAGCAAAGCTCAGAAATGAATCACATGGAACAGAGTATCCTTTTATCAGCAAGTGTTTCAGAGGTTCTCGGCGTCAAGGTTATTCTAAGAAAATGTGATATTTACTGGCACTCATCTCTTTGGCTAGCCTATCCTATTAAGCCCATGCTCAGTCCAGCTCAGGAAATAAGGACAGAAAACCTTCCTTCCTCATCTGTGAAGGCTTATAGTGCATTTTGCGGCTCATCATTAAATGCAAACAGAATGACATACTAAAGAAAAGAAATCCATTACAGTAGGGCTATGTTCTGTGTGACAATCTGCCGAGACTGGCTTTGCCTTTTGATGTGCCTCATTTACAGAAAAGAATAATTGTAAACGTATGTTATGTAAATATTTCACCAGCTGCTGTGTGAAGCTGCTTTTGCAGATTCTTTCTGTTGTCAGTCAAGCGGTTAGGTGTGGCACTGTGTCCTTGTCACTGTCAAACACATACAGCACAGCGATGGTTGTAAATCAACAACATGGCCGTTATCAGCATCACCACGATACAAATCCTGATATCTGCACAATATGATTAAGCGATGCGGCATCGGCTTTGTTAAGAGGTGACACTAGATCTACGGTATGATAAGATAAGCCACAGCAAGATGTGCGTGAGTGTGTGTTTATAAAACATATCAATCAGCATGTCAAGGTTTGCCTCAGGAGAAGAATGAGAGCAGCAGAAGGTCTGTGGCTGACCTTGGGTTACTTATGCCCGTGTGAACAAGAGATGACAGGCCTCGCATGTCAGACTCCATGTGAGCACTAACCACCCGAGTTACACACATAGGCACTCACACATACACACACACACACACACACACACAGCATGCACGCACAGTACATCCATACGCAAGCAGACACACTCTACAACATACAGTGCACTTCACTATACGACTTCCCTTGTGTGACAGTGAAGTAAACTGAACATATCCGTTCCTCATTAGTGTTTGACATGTCACTCCACCTATATCATGTTAGCGTGGACACAGGTGTGTGACTCTACAATAATAACATATCTATCCCTTCAACCAGACAGTGGGATCATTTCAGCCCCCTTGGTCTTTCCCCCGCATCTCTTGCCTTATCTCCTTTTGTCTTCGTTCCCGCTCCTGCAACTTTCCCTGCCTCTGAGTGGCTTTCATTTCATCGTTTTGCCCACCCCCGTTTTAGCGGAACTCAAGTCCGCTAAAACGAGGGACTTGAGGCTTAATCGTGGCAATCCCTCACCGCGGTAGGGGAGAAAATCATCAGGGGTTATGGGTGATGTTACAAACCCCTGATGTTCTAACTGTTACACTAATAGGAATAACAGAAGCGAAGAGTGTGGACATGTCTGCAATTCATGCACTTTACAACCACTAATTCTGCCGCACTAGAACCTCACTGTGTCAGTGAGGTTGTAGTGCAGCAAGTAAATAAATACATTTAAGAGACACACATGTACACACACCTACGCTATAATGGAAGGAAATTTTCTTTTTCCCAAAAGGCCCTCACAGGGGTAATTAAGCCCACCATTACCATCAGGTTTCCCATCTTTAATAAGATTAGCAATCATTACCCCATAGTTGCTCTCTCCTTGATAATCATTTGTGTGTTTCTTGTGTGCAAATCGATCTGTGTGTCTCTTCACCTGTGTATAACAAGACATGACAGTTGCTGCCTATTCCCTATTGATCAATCAAGACTTGACTTAACACAGAAAAAAACAGTCAAATTGACTTTTATCATAGAATCTGAGGTGCTTAGCTTTTAAAATTCTTCAGAGAAAGTTTAAATAGATTCACAACTCTCGTGTAAGAAATGCACTGGGTGTAATTAGAAAATAATAACACAATGAATATTCTAGACACAGCTGGAAGCATTTTTGTATTGTCATTAATATCATTTTGGCCTGCAAAACCTATTTCCAGTAAGAATATAATGGCATTATGTAGAAATTAGTCCACTTATTCCTACTGAGCTCATTGCCTGAGTTGATGAGTGTGTGTTCGATATTGAGCAGAGCACACAGCAGCCTGAGGTTGGTCCCAGGCCTTATCAGGAAGCTGTGACGTGAAAGTGGGACAAATAAAAGAGCTGTGAGGACATGACAGAGTACACAGGAGAGAAGAACTGAGGGAGATGAAGAGGAGAAGGACGTGAAGGGCCAATTATCAGCATTACTGCGCTTGTTAAAATCAAGTGTACTACAGGGTACAAAAGTGAGAAAGAGGGTGAATGGATTATCATTCCAAATACGCACACACACACACACACACAGAAAACTTACACTATTAAGAGTTACACATGTGTGGATACCATATAATGTAGTGGCCATTATATGTGGACTGCATCGATACCCATTACATTTGCTTCTTGAGTTCCCAGTATGGGGTCTTCTTCAAGCTTGTTATAAACACTAATTCCCTTATTGCTCACAAAGCGGCTCTCATCCAAGGCCTGTGTATCTGTGTGTTGTGTTTGTGTGCAAGAGAGAGTGACAGCCAGAGTGTTTGTGCGTCACAGTGCGTATGTGTGTCTGTGTGTGACTTCAAGGTATACACAAGGCCCGAAACAGGCTTAATAAGGAAACGCTCTAATGAAAATTCATCACATCTGCCCGGAGAGAGGAACACAGTTCCAATTGAAGACGCATATAAAAATCCACTAAATTCAAGTAGTTACAAAAACCCACACACACATTCATGCTCGCGCGCACACATACACACACACACACACACACACGCAAACACACATTCATACGGCACATGAATATGCACTATTGCCTTCTGAATGACAGGATTCATCTTTTTCCAAACCTTACACCACTGTCTTCCCTCTGTTTCCTGTCCCCTCATTAGAAGAGTGGATTTGTGCAGATCTTGCACAGTAAGTGCTTCCTCGGGGAGAAAGGCGATGAGTACCTTTTTTTGACAAGAGTGTGTGTGTGTGGGTGTGTGTGTATGTGTGTGTTTGTGGGTGTGTGTGTGTGTATGCACATACGTGTCTGTAGCTTTTGTAGAATGATGCAATATCTGGCTGACAGGCTTGCTCTTTCTGATACCAGAATAGCCTGAGGCAAGACCTGCAGGCACACACACACACACACACACACACACACACACGCGCACACACACACACACATAGACACACGCACACACCCGGCATGTATACAATACACAGACTGAATGATGGATAGTAAATGCTTTTTGTGATCGTGCATGTGCATGGAAATAACGTTTTGACCAAACCTGAATCTGTGTGAGCATTTGTTTCTCATAGAGAAGAGAACTACTGTTAATGAACAAAAGCATGAGCCAACTCATGTGTGCTGTTTTAATGTTTTACTGACTTGTCTGTCTTGTTTGACTTTCTATCCTTTGCAGTAACATCAATCTGTTTTCATCGACCCCCCCGCCGCCCCCCCCTACCTCTGACTGAAGCGGCATTGCCCTGTACTGTCTCCTGCACTTGCCAGTTCTTTATTTGTCTTTTTGACCATGTTGACAATAGTGTGGATTAAAGAGAAAACACCAAAGTTTCTCTTGATTTTGGCTTTCTATCCCCACTAAGCTGACATTTTCTATTACTGGAAATTGGGATTTTCAAAAATACTCTCCCATGTGGGTTTTGGTTGATTTGAAATTGCCAGCCTTGTGCTATAATGAGGATGGAGAAAAAGAGCTTTTTGAAAATGCTGATGTGTACAGGAATTGTCAGCCTTCCAACATCACATTAACATGTCCACAGTACAGCTGCTTATAAGAAATGTTAAGACCCACCTCACTGTTGCTTCCAGTTGTCCCCGTTATCTCTTTTTAGTCAATCAATATATCATTTACTGTTTTTGGTTTAAGACAACATTACCAATAAAAAAAAAACTAATAGATGGAAAATCTCAGTGTAACAACCCAGGAATTACCATTAACCCTGAAAAACAGGTGGTATTTTCGATCATAAGTCACAAATCACACACACACTTGTGCAGTCAATTGAAAACAGAGAGAAACAAACGTGTCCCTGAGTTATATTGTGTTAAGGAGGACAAAAGTATGACATTTACAAACCCCTCTATTATTGTGGTAGTTCGGAGTGTATGATGAAACTATAGAGATGTAAACAGAATTTTTAAATTTGTCTCTACAGGATGACGTATGGAAATGGCCTCAACCATGTGTACACTTCATGCATTTAATGTTTTGTGTGTTTATGGTTGATATATACAATTGCAGCACATTTAAAGGCAGAAAGTAATCCAAACTCTGCTGCTATGTTGTTATAACCATACCACAATGCATCCTCTTCATCCTCTATTTTTCTGAGTAGCGCAATTAAGCACAAGGGAAGCAATGCTGCTCAACCTCATATCTCTTTATTGTGAATAAATATTGCATTTATACAGTATTCACAAGTAAAAAACAACTATATTTTGCGCTTCACTCAAGCATGCAGATTTGGCAATATAGACAAAAAAGTTTGTGATGCAGAAAAAATTGCCATGCCAGGCAGACACGGGCAATTTTGTACATGGCTCACGTGTCAAACATAAAACCACCGAATTAAACGACTCCTGTCAGCTCAGACACACGCACACCTCACAGAATGCAACATAAACGCTTTCGGCAGTCATGAGAGATTAGACAAAAGGGTGGGCAGAAGGAGGAAATGTCGCTACTGTTTCAGAAGTTTGAGATCACTATAAAACATTCAGAGGATGTTGCAATACTCACAGGAAGAAATGTGGAAGGTTGATGGCTGTGCCTACCTTTCAGTGTGTGTGTGAGTGCGTATTATACATGTGTGTTTGTGACTGGGAGGGTCAGTGGAGAGGAACAACATTCTCTGTCAAGTGGTGTCCTCCAGAGAAATATGCAGCAAAGGGTTGAAGCGTCGAGTGCGTGTGGACAAACATAGTCACACATACCAGGGAAACACACAATGTATCAATGACTTAAAATGCAGCTCCCTTCAGTGCCATGAGCGGATGCTACTTTTACCAACCAACTCTATTTCTGTGTGTGTGTGTGTGTGTGTGTGTGTGTGTGTGTGTGTGTGTGTGTGTGTGTGTGTGTGTGTTGAGGGGGCACATTTGGTTACACTTATCCCATTTTGGATAATCGAGATATACTCATGTGGAGAGAGCACTTTCTCTCTCTCTCTCTCTCTCACACACACACACACACACACACACACACACACACACACACACACACACACACACACACACACACAAACAGAACTCTGTTCACTCTGTCGAACACGTACAGACCCACTAATGCACCTACCCACGATCCACCTACACACACACACACACACTGACACTCAAATATAAATGCACACCTACAAGTGTTTAGCCACTGGCCTCATTGTTAGATTTGCCCTCTCTTGGGAATAAATTAAAGTGCAAAACCTTCTTCCCCAGCATACATGTGTGTGTGTCCATGCTCATGTAAATGCGTGCGTGTGTAAATCCATTGATCACGACTGCCTCAATTAATTCCTTTTGTGGCCAAACATGGTCTTTAGACACACCACACAGAGTGCCAAAAACCCAGACTTATATTGAGAGGCTCAATCCACACCTCAGTTTGCATGCACAGACACGCACACATATGCACATGTAAACAAAGTAAGAGACATAGTGAAACTGGGAGAGACACTTTCAGATGCACACACAGTCTAACACAGATATTCGCTGTCACAGTTTCTGACACTCTGTCATACAACCCTTTAGCCCTGTTTCTCCCCAGCCGGGATGTTCAGCTAATCAACAGCAGAGAAAACTCCACCATCTCCCCACTCTTTCTCTGTTCCTTCACTCCCCCCTGCCAACCCCAATCTCTCTTACACATAATGAATGCATATGTGCACTTATGCACACACACAAACACACACGTACCACTCCTAAATTGAAAAGAGCCCGCAATAGAGAACAACAAATTGTGGTCCCTGTTTTCTGATGGTGCAATGATGTTCAACACAGGAGGAAAATGGATCTGTAATTTCAATTATTACTTTAAAAACTTTTATTTATATCACTATTCAGTTACACGTGAATATGGCCTACCTGCAATTATATTTAAAATTTACAGGGCTTTAAATATATTTGTACACTGTACACCGTACCACCGAGATTTCTGTCCGATGCACTAATACCAAAATCATCTAGCAAGTATCAGCTGAAAAATTAGAGAATGATCAGAAGTTACACAGAAGTTCCATAGGCCTATGCAATAAACTGAAAACTGCAAAAGAGACATGTAGTGTTCATCATTACTTAATCATTACTTCACACATGATGTCACAGTTACTTACCTGACTTGTGTCCCCCCAGGTAAAGTCAGTAAATGGAAGTATTTTCTGCTTTAAATTATTCTCATTGTAATTGTTGATTCATTATTAAGTCACTATTACTTCATTATCTGATATATAATTTGTATGCCCTTGAAAACTGAATATACAACAAAAGTCATCAAATTTCATTCAAAATAAAACCTAAGCCTATGGCACTTCTGTTGAATTTTAACATGTCTGATCATTCTCTTCAAATATTTAAACTGGTACCTGCAAGATGATTTTGGCTTTACTGCATCTTTCTCTACCCTGCTACACTCCCCTGCTTTCAACAAAAATACAAATCTTGGGAGTCTGGAACAGTTATAGATAACATTCGTTAGCCTAGAACTAGCTAATGTTAAAGCTAAAATTCATAACAACCTAGAATTGCCCATTATTTGTTCGCCTAATTTGCTATGTTGTTGAGCTAGTTAGCGATCTACCTAAGACCTAGCCTGCTAGCCTTTGGAAGCAGGTTGTCCTCATCAACGTTGTTGTTTCACTTGCTGCCTCTTTTGGTCGTCTCAACCTTGGGGCTTGCAGCTTTGAAATATCCTGTCAACTTTTTGGGATTTTTGTTAATAGCTGTGACTCCTGCTGCACTTTCATTTTTTGATTATTTGCATTTTTGATCTCCACTTTCACATTTCTTTCCAGACGTTTTTACAAACGTGCCTGCAGCTTAAGTAAATTTCCACTCAAGCTAGGAATTGAAAACAATAACTCATTCACTGGACAACAAAGACAGGCACGTCACATGTGTAATTTACATTAGGTCATGTAACCTGCCAATCACAGTGGCTTATTTTTTTGGGAGTATGACCACATAAAGTCAACTACCCCCCCCCAGCCTTATGGACCCTTTAAGGTGTCGGCGCCGGGGATTGAGCCCCGGTAAGCCAGTGCATTAAAACGGCAGTGCTGATACGCAGGATTAATGTCTTCCACTGAAACATACAGTACCTCTAAATAAATGTACCTGAGTCCTAACAGAGTGCAGGAGCTCTACTATATTTCCGCCTGTTCCTGCATGTCCTGCAACACTGTATCTTTCGTTTGGAGATTTTCTTATTGACGATACTGAGGCAAACCTCCGTCAATAAAACACTTCAGCAGGTAATGTAGAAGATGTGATGTTGTAAGCCTGGACTGCTCCATTCACTGCAACACAAGAAACACAAAACAACAACAACAACAGCATCAACAAAAACAGACTCCTTCCCGGTGATTTTGTTTCCTCTGTTATAAAACAGCAAGCACAGATCGTCAGGTGCTTTGTTTGGGGCTCTGAGTTTTTCATCAGTACATGTTGCACGGCAAATGCCTGTTTATGTGGATGTGAGCTTAATTTCATTCCAGTAACCATTTTGAGCAGAGTAAATGCCCATTTTATCATACTATAAATGTTGAACTTTGTTTTCAGATGACCTGCCTGAATGAATGGTTTAATAGAATAAGCATTATATGTTCTCATTAAATGCTTGAAAAGAACCACCAGTTCGACTCTGGAAACCCATATACAAGAAATTCATTCTCTCCAGATTGAGTGTGAACCCAAGGCTGACAGCACTGCTATGTGAGGTTTTACACTGTCAGTTAGAGAGAGGTGGTTGTTTCTGCTGTACCATGTCACATCTGCAGTAATATGAACCCTGAAGGTTTCAGCCTCACATACACACTTCTGTTCTAAAAGGAAGGGATGCATAAGCATCACAGGGACTGAGGACACAGCTGTACCATCATACACACATGTACATATAGAAATAATGGTAGTAGAATCCATATCAGATTACTGTAGACGCTGGAATGTCTGCTATTGCAAAGACTATCAGGTGTCATCTAGACTATAGGGTGTATCTCTAGTTTTGTGTGTAATGACAAGCACAAGTCTTAAGATGAAAATGAGGTCATTTGGTCTAATGGGAAAGTTATGGCGGGAGAGAAAGAGAGGGGAAGGATTAGACAATGGACAAAAAGATGGTAAAGACAGACAAGAGAGAGAGAAGCAGCAGTAAGGTAGCGGAGGGTGAACCAGTCCAGATCCAGTTTGGGTGTGTCAGGAACATACACACATATAATGTGTAATCACACACAGATGGCACCTCAATACACAAAAAGAAACCCACACAGGTCAGAGAATTACTTTCTAACCGCCATTTTGCACTAGTGGTCCACTCATGGCTGCTCCCTATCAGTAATTCCAGTTTTCAAACCCTTCAGAGAACCATGGCCAGATTTCACCTGGCGCAGAAAGTGGTTTAACATCTGAGGTGAGAGGACTTGCACGAGATGACACCACAGGCTGGGAAAAATGATATTAAAACAGCTTTGGACCTTGCGCTGAAGAGATATCGGAACCTTATTTTGGTTCTTATTTCCACTACAGACATTATTTTGACTTTCATTTTGACACTGAGAGGGTAGACAAAATAATGTAAACACAAGTTTAAAGGACTTTAAATTTGAAGTAGCTGCTATAAATCCCCATAAAAAAACGCTGCCACAAGAGTAGGTCATCTTAGTCTGCATTCAATTTTGTAGTTTTTGTCAACCCTGTATATACTCTATACATTTGTTTCCATCATATCCCTGCTGGATAGTCTCAAATTGTGGTCGCTGGCCCTCTCTGCTTATGGCTCCACATAACATAATAAATAATTCAGCAGATTTTGTATCTGTACATTTGTCAGAGTTAAAATCCATTCATGAAGTGTTCATTACATTTTCAATAGTAATGCATATCATCCTATGTCAAAATGTGGAGGTACTGTAGGCATTAAACTATAATTTCACTCTGGAGAAATACAAAAGTGTGGCTGCTGCTTGGTGGGTACACTCGAGATTTAGTCTACATCTCTGATTACTCTCAAATAGAAAAAAAATTGTGGCTGACTTATACAGAATATTATGAAGGAGGTGAACAGTAAGTGTACATGCTGTGTAATTGGCCTGAGGGTACTGCAGGCACCTTTACATTCTGGGCTGTTGTGTAGTTTAACAGTATGCTGTTATATACCATCTAGATGTGTATGAAATATTAACCAGGTCCTCTAGTGGGACTTCATTTAAAATGTCTCCATCTACATTGTATACCAAATATCAAATATCTGACTTGTACGCATGTCATCACAGTCAGATGAAGACAATGAATGGGAATGAGAAGAAGGAAAAAGATTTTCCAGTCATTGTGGTAAGAATGACACCTGTTTTCTGTATTAGATGCCTCTAAATGCTTTAGGAAATGATGCCTTTAGAATTTTGAGAAGTGACTGGGTTCTGTGACTGGGTTAGAGCCTCAGAGAAATTGCAAAACACACAGGTAGTAAGCAAGCGTTGACTAACAACGATGATAAAATGAAGAATCTAATTTTCGAGACGAAAAACACATGATTAAAACTCCTGGGGCTGTATCAACAGGACACGTACAAACACTAAGGCTATTAAATACACTTAACCTGCATGACACATAAATAATTCTTAGAGGAGTAAAATTCCCATGCAATCTTCACTGATGCACTGAGACATTTAACATGAAGAATGTGCCGATAGGAAAAGTTAGGAGAACACGTCTAATTATATATTCTTTGGCTACTGTTCTCTTATAGTGGTGATCTGTGCAGCCAATCCTGTATAAAAGTTATTTCAGTGGTATATAATAATGGTTGTGGGACCTTTAGGTCGACCTTAATGACCAGAGAAGTTAACAATATCACAGCTCATTTACAACAATGTAGCTGAACAGTCAGTTTTGTCAGTATATGCTGCAGTATGAATAAATAAAGCAGGAGGATAGCATAGAGGCCAAACAGAGACTGTATTGATTAGAAGGTATTATACCCTTTTAATACCTATATATATATAATACCTTAAATGCATTCCTAGAGTAGTCATTAGAGGGGGATTTAAGAAACTAACTGTAGGAGACGTGTGTTAAAAATGAGAGAGGAGGGAGCAAAGAGGTTTGGCTTAGGTTGAGAGCAAGTGAGAAGGGGAGAGGAAAGTGAAAAGGCATGAAGAATGAGCACTGGTGCCAGACAATGAGGAACATTCAGGGGAGAAAATAAGATTGAGATGAAGATGACAAGAAAAAGGTAGAATGGAAGATGGAGACAAAGCATGGAAGATGACAGATGTGAACAGCTTGAGGGAATGAAAGTGAGAACTCTTCCCTGAGAAAGTCAGCAGTGTGTGTATATGTGTGCTAGGAGGGAAAAAAAGTGCTTTTGTGAAATATTCAGTGTGATAGAAGACTTATAGAAGCAAAATCCCCTCCCTGGAGAGAGAGAAGAGAGGAAGAGAAGGGAGGAGGAGCAGAGAAGAGGAGGAGAAAGGAGCAGTGATTGAAGTTTTGGATAAGAGTCATAAGGCTGGAGACCATTTCAGCAGAGAGGTCTCTGCTGTGAAGCTTCGTGTAGGACTGTCAGGGCCCTCTCTATTTTTGAAAAGTGTGTGGGTATACTGCTCACACCTTATAGCATCCAGTATACCTGTGGAACTTGCTGGAGGTGAGCTTATGTAGAATTTTCACTTGGGTTACCATTTTAGTAAAGGAGAGAGCATAATAATAAGAAGATGAATTTTTGGTCCTGAAGTGGAAATCGTCTTTTTACTGGCCCCATTCCTCTGGGAGTCAAAAGTACATATACGGAGTCGGTGTCTTTACTGCCTCAAAACCTCAATTAGATTTTACTGCTTGCAGGTTCTCAAGCGAGATAATCCAAATTTGGAAACTGGGTGACACGATTCCCCACAAAATGTGTTTGTATACTACTAATGTACCAATGCTATTTGGATTATGTTTATTGGCAATGTTTCAATTCAGTAACTGTAGCATCCCTATACTGCACGGAAATTCACTGGCTAGGGAGTGTGCATGGGCATATACAATGAAACACAGGACTTTGACATTAGAGACCTGTTAGACTTACACTACTGAAACACTTACAAATGTGTTTTGGGGAAAATATTTAAAAAGTCAACATGTCTCGTCTTGTGGTTTTAATTAAGAGCTGATTTTTTAGCCACATTAGCAGTGTAGCTCTAGGGATGGCAATATCGGCCAGTCGGTCAGCCACTTTGTTCTGGACTGAAATATCTCAGCAACTATTGGATGGATTGGCTAAAAATTTTGAACACACGTTGATGGTTCTCCTAATATCCTACTGACTTTGAGGAAAATTTTTAAGAGACAGGGTTGAACAGGGTGGAGCCGAGCAGAGTTTGGACAAATAAAATGCCACAGCTGAGTGCGATAGGCTAAGTGTGCATTCAGATCGCTAACAGCCCTGCGTTAAAACAACACCTCGGGGCTGTGTTGGTGGAGGCATGTTGCCTCAGGTACAGATGAGGCAATGAAATCTGATCCAGGAACAGATAAATGCATGTAAATTCTTGACACCACACACTGCACGCTTTTTAATACTCATACTACAGAATCATGGTTGCAATTATTTTAACTTTCGCCGCAATGGTCACAAGGTAAACTGTAGAAACACTACATTTCGTAATTCACCAGGAATTTGTGTTTGCACACATGTGATTGTCCAACACAGGATGGATGATGTTGATGATGATGTTTCCACACAGAGCCCAACTTGGTCTGAACGTGGCCTAGGGCACCTGTCAATCAAGACAGATTTTTTAACAATAAAGGCATATGGTAGAGTAAATTACTGACATTGTACACTATTTCAAGAGAAACGATAGAATTCCTCTGAATTATTTAAAATCCAAGCTTTCTTGGAACAAACATCCAATGGCTCTTAAAAGAACTGTATCATATGGTGCATCACAGTGGCACTTACTTTCAGGCGTAAAGATTGCGGCTTGTTGCAAACAGGGGTATAACATAGGTCCTTTTTTTACTCAAACTGTGATTTAAGACCCCCTGTCCCTAAATGACATGGACTAACTACATTTACTTTACAATCATGGCCATACATAAAAAAAATCACATTCATATACACACTGGCTTACACACATAAACACGCACTAAAAGGCTCTATAAATACAGTGTGGAGGTAACGTTCATCGTGTAAAGTAGGCGGATTAACTGGAACCAGGTCAGAGCAAAGGCAGTGCATGCTGTAGCTTTTCTCATGTTTAGCTGCTTTTCTCGCCATTTTTTCTTGCTTTTCTAGCTCTTTTTTTGTGATGAAGTAGACTGGAGTGCTTATCTCCCCCAACCCCACACAATTCTTCTCCCCCACTGCCACTTGTTTCCAAACCTCTCAGTATCATGTCTCCACAAAGGCAAGTATAGAGACCACCTGTCACTATTTACGAGGGTTTTGAATTTTGTGAGTGATTTATCCATCAAGCATGCTGATATACAGTATTCAGTTACTCATCTACTAGTGGGTACTAATGTATAATCATTTGTATATGGTCATTTTGCTGTAATAAGAGCACTGATCGTGCACACTCCAAAAATTGGAGGGTAGGTGGCACATTAAATTGAAGTAGGATATGGCCAATTTGTCATCAATGAAAATGTGAACTCATGAGTTAGCTCTCCATGAATTAGTGAAAACCAACAAACTATCCAGTGTTGTGTGCATGAGTATCTGACTTAAAGTGAGTGAATAAGTAATGGAATGAGTGAAAGACTTTGAGAGTGAGCATATCTATTAACGTTAATACCTATCACTATCTGCTTGTCCCTTATAGATGGCTAGATGCTTTCAAGCAATCAATGGGGAGGCTCTGTAATGGAGCAGAGAGAGCAGAAAAAAGCTAGGAGAAGAAAGAAGGGAAGTATAAAAGCCAAAAGGCCAAAGGGTGAGGAAAGAGAGGAGACGTGGCAAGATCAGAGGAGGACGAGGAGGAGAGGCTTCATCTTTATTCCATGAGTCAGACAGAGTAAAAGAATGCACTTCAGTGAGGAAATCTGCCTTTGTTTCTAACCACCTCAGTATTAAACTCATCCATCCTGGGAGACAAAGAGACTGAGAAGCTGTGTCTGCAGAGCAGTCATCTTTCACCTGTAGCTAACAGAGATCTTGGCTTGCATAATACAATGTGAGGATAAAGCCTCTTTTATGACCAGCTGAGCCAATAAATCCGGATCAGTTCTGACCTCTTTTTCTTCCCCCTATCTCCTCCTTTCTGTGGTTGTCTTCGCTACAGAGCGGGCCGCGAGTTTCAGCTGCTGAACTCTCTACAGCCTAGAAACTCTTCCTGATTCCTATTTCTGTCTTTGCTTTTTGAGGCAGCATCACAAAAGTTAAAACTATAAAGTCATCTCTTGAGTCCATCCATGCATTCAACCAAAGTGGAGAAAGTGGAGATGCTTGACACTTTGTGCATCCCCTGCTGGCACAATGAAAGCATTTCAAATGTACCTTATTTTCCCAGTATGTTTAATTGGCTATATCTGTCTCCCTCTATAATAACCATTCCCTCTGGTGCAAAGTCCCTACCATAATTGTTTTCAATTAAAAAGTGCTGTGATGCAGTTGTCCTTAGCTTGCCTTAGCTGCATTGCTATTCAGGGGAACGTCTACCAGAAGATGAGGGGTAGCAGTTTTGGCAGCCAGCATTATGGTCGGATGGGGAGCCACAGTTGAAGGACTGATAAAGCAATGGCTTGTTGGATCCATCTTTACAACAGCTTGGGGTGTTATGTAAGGGGTGATGCAGCCGGGGCTAGTGGAGGAGGAACAAAATGATAAATCCCAATGACAAATATAATGAGTAAGCAATAGGTGACTGCTACACTGATAGCATAATACCTAAGTTATAATTTCCTTTGTGCTCGTATTTTTTCCTCTTCATCTCTAAATCAGTAAGCAGGATTATACTCAGTTATGAGTATAGCATTTTAGGGGTTTTTATTTGTACTTTTTATTTCAGTTACTGCTCTGTGTCCTTGCTATACTGGCCCAGATTCTACCCCAGTTTAAACCCTTTTTTGCTGAACTCAGAGAAACACTGATCCCGGACAGGCAAGTGTTTGAAGTTCACCTCTGTTCAGTCAACAGCATGAGGAAAAACCCCAATTAACAGGCGAATGGAATTAAATAATATGAAGCTGACCCGGGCGGAGTATGTTAGAGTATGCTTCTTGGCCTCCAGAGCGCTATTTGGAGGACGGAAAACTACACCAGTCTGATTCCACTGCCTGCTCTCGCTGTTCCCTAATTCCTCTCTTGCAAAAGCCACTACAGTCGTTCACACAACAGTGATAGATAAGGAGAGGTGGAGAAAAGATGACAACAGAGGCAACAGGAAAGTGAGAGATGGGCCTAAAGGAAAGAAAACGGTGACAGAGAAAGAGGCTAAGAAATGAAACATTAGGAAAAGTGGAAAAGGAAATAAGAGAGGGAAGAGAAGGAGGAGATGGAGAAATGACAGATGAGGACATAGATAGAGAGGACGGCATATACAGGCTCTGGTAATGAATGCCACTTTAATGAAGTACTTTTTCTGTCTCTCTATCTCCATTTCTCTTTGTCCCTGTAATCTATCTTTTCTCTCTGTCCTCTCCCTGTTTCCCTGTCGCTTCCAATCTCTCTCTCTCCTTCTTTCCTCTAACATTAAAGAGCCATGGGGATAGGATATCTCATTACTAATTCATTGTTTCTCCCCACATATGTATTTACAAGGCCTTGAATACTGGTTAGTACAGTATCTTACAACAAAGTGGAGAAAAATACATCTTTTATCTGTATGATTAAGTGGTGTCAAAACTCACAGCTATGGAAGAATCTCTCGACTGTCTTTTCTATTCTTCTACTTTGTAGGTTTTAGAGCAGAAGTCAGACACCACTGAGTAAAGGTCAGCAATCAATAGCCATGTTTTCTTACCCGGCTGTCAAGGTAATTTTAAGTGAACTTTTGAAATGCCGAAAAGAAATTCCATGCAAAATAGATGTGTTGCTATCACCTGAGGAGAAATGAATAAACTCCATGAATTTAAAATGAAGCTACATATGTCTGAACACACAACCATGAAAAGAAATGAAACAAGTCTTTACACTGTGTTATTTATTTCATGTGCTACAACCTTTCAAGTGGAAAGAAAGCAGTATTGTTGGGATTTCATTGACATTTGCTTTCTCCGTTCACCTTCTCTAAAAACAAAACATTAATTTGCATTAAAATGATTGGAAACCATACCTAAGTAACAGTACGTAGAGCTATAATAATAAAGATTTCACAAAATTTTCACGAGTTCAATTCCTTCCGTGCTTTGTTGTGTTGGTACATGTTGCTTGTAGGTATCAGGCTCACTGGTAGAAACTGATTCATTTTTATCAGTTTGTAGTTTTTTTGTCTACAGTTTGTCTCAGGTATTTAATGTCTCACCTCAACAATACAAGTGACAAAAGGCATTTATGGTGTGTGTATGTGTGTATACATCTGTGTTTGATAGAGAGCTGCTGACGTGTCAGTGTGTTAGTATAGTAACACATGCTAAAGTTCTTTAATTACCTCTCCCAGTGAAGTTGGCTGGTGAGTGTGTTCCCCCCGTTTGTCTCTCTGTCTGAAAAATATTTCAAAAAGTTACAAATTAATTTTGCTGAAATTTGGTGAACAGATCCCTGGTCCAAGGATCAGTAGATTCAGTTTTGGAAGGCCAAGAAAAACATTGGACATATAGGCTACTGTAATGGCTCCGCTAATTAGCTGCCGTTAGCAGGTTAGCAGCTTGGCATTGGCAACACAGTTAATTACTAATAGTCAGATTCAAAAAATGTTACAATAGCTACCGAAACACTTACCCAGTAATCAACAGCCTATTGTTGATTCTTTAGTTGATTCATTGATTGTTTCTTTCAGTTAACAATCCATGAAACTCATTTCCTCCAGTGAGCACCAGTACTAACTGCTGCTAGCTCTGTCTGTTACAACTATTAGCTTTCATTGGCTAAATTGTTACAATTTTGCTAGCTGTAATATCTCATTGCTAGCGGTGTGGCTGAATGCTAGGTTCAGCTAACAATGCTGCTGCCTCAAAGATTAGATAAGTGAGTCTTTCCGCCAACTGCAATAATAGCAAGTATTTGTTACTGCCCAAGTATCTTCCAGAAATTTACCTGTGCATAGACATGCTAGCTTTAGCTTTTAGTCCATTTTATGCCACTTCACCTGAGTCGTACTTGGAGATGTGAATACATGCCCAAATCATTAATAATTATTAAGATATGTTTAATTTATTTATGAGTTAATTATTATTAAACTAAACTTAAAGGGCACTATGCTTAAAATTTGATGATGTTTCTACAGTTTCTTATGGCTACCACTGGATGTTACAAAAGAGTGATCTTATCCTGAAAGTACCTTTTTGATAAGAATAGGACAATAGGTTCTTGTGTTGTGCCCACGGACTCGAAAACCTCTACTTGCACAGACATCATGGGTATATAGCATATCAATAGATAGATAGAAAGCTTGGTGGGGGTTCAGTAGAGGACAGAGGGCTCAGCTGGAGGAGACAGGGAGCAGATGAGTTGGGAGTGTGTGAGAGCATGAAGGCAGAAGATGAGCAAGGAGGGCAGGACATGAGAAACCTCTGGCACCAAACTCAGCTAAGAAAAAAACAAACAAACATATGCTGTGTGTGCAGTATCCTGAAGCTCATCCTTATGTAACATAGGTGGCATGTGTGCTGAAATAAGCGTGGAGTTTTTTTATTTGATTTTTTACTCTTGATGCGGCTGGTTCCACTGTTGAACAACTGCTTTTGTGTGCTTGTTCATCCCCTCCACCTTAATTTTTTCAGCTAGGCCAGTGTTTGCCACATGCATTGCCAAATCCTTGACAACAAAAATGTTATCTCTGAGCCCTCAAGGCACACATTACTAGCCACCAAATATGGTGGCAGTGAGCAAACACTGTGTCAAATTACACGGAGGGTTCCAAAAGTCGCACTGATGGATCGATGCCCCTTTTAATCTCCTACAACCACCGTCCATAACCTATCCTAGCTGCTGTGGTGGAAAATCTCTGTAGTTGTGGACATGGTGGTTGCAGTATGCAGCAAAGCCTGAGACTCTGTTCTTTGTGCCTCAGCAGAAGAATGTCAGTGGGAAACATTCACATTCAACCACACAAGAATTAGAGGGTGTTTACTACATCCACCGTTAACAGCCATTATGGCATACCATTACATTATAATGGGATATTGATGCCCGCATTGCACCAGCATCTACACAAACCTGGTATTAGGTTTCCTATTGATGAAATCATAAATCTGTAAAAATGGCTTTTATC
Source organism: Xiphias gladius (assembly GCF_016859285.1). NCBI lineage: Eukaryota > Metazoa > Chordata > Actinopteri > Istiophoriformes > Xiphiidae > Xiphias > Xiphias gladius. Next base: position 16,598,710 of record NC_053417.1, on the reverse strand, counting down.
TGCTGGGGCAGGACCGGATATGCTAGGCTCTCTCTCTCTCTCAAGCATTAACCTATCTTAGTAATGAACAATATGAAGTTTTCTGTATTGAAGGGTTTTCTGTATTTTCTGTTTTAGATAGTACATTTCCTTCAACCTCTCAGTTCAGACTGCAGTGAGTCAACTCAGTGAAATACAGTATGTGGGCTGATCGATACCACCAATGTTACTGTAAACATGAGCATCCCTCATCTCTTCCATCTTCATCCTTTCTTCTGCTTTTTTGTCTTAAAAGGCATTATTTGAAACATATTTGTATTGGATCAGTGTTGTAATAACTACATTTCTCACCCTTGATGAACTGTCTGATAATCAATAGAAATGATGTCAAGAGGCTGGTGTAAGCAATCAAAACTCACTCTTCCATTTAATTGCATTCACAACATGGAAATTTGAACACTTGTAGAAATCAAGCACTTATGGATCTTTTGTTATGTGACCATAAAACTGTGTCAGCATTTTCCTCTTCACTGAATAAATCCGCTCTGCGCGTGAATTAAAACTATGTAAAACTGAGAGGCTGGTCAGCTGAGTAACCTATTATTGATGGTCAACTTGTTCAACAGCAAAACAATTCAGAAGACAAAAGAGCAAATACCTCCACCAAAAACTTAATCTCTACTAAATTAGTTTTATAAAATAATCCTTGGCCTATGGTTTACAGTAACCTTTCACCAAACTGAATTGATTTTTTTTTCTTTTCTAATGTGTGCATGTTTTTTGTTTGTTTGTGGTTTTTTTCAGGTATTCTGTTAAAAATAAAACAATGCACCCAACCAAGCAAATGCAGCCAAATCATAAAAGGCTCGGTGGATGTAAAAGAGGGCAAAAGCAAACAGATTTCAATTGTGTCTCAAATGTTGGTTCAACAACAGTTACACTTTACATAAAAACCGACATATGACCAATCACGCAGCTCTTATTAAATTGCTATGTCTAAGCCGTCATTTTACCATGAGATGATTTACAAATGTATCCCTCTGTCCATTATTATCCTGCTGATATATTTCATCCTCCAAATGTTTCTGACTATTGAGTGCACATCATAGGTCAGTCACCTGAAAATTTCCAAAATGAATCCCAGACTTTTAAAAGGCAGCCTGCTTAACTGTGCAGAACCAGGTTATAACCTGAGCTGCATCTTCCATTCTGACAAAAAAAGAAGTTAGTGACACCAAAACAAAAAAGTGCATGCTCACCGGAACACACACACTGTATATCACCGAAACCACCTCTGTTTGATTATGTGCGCGGTTTGTTGGCTTGTCAGTTATCTGGCTTGTCCAGTGAAAATCCGAGGATAGCAGATTTTTCCGCCATGAACAGCACAGTACTACACAGTGAAAAAGAACACAAATGATTTGAAAGCCTTTTGTCCTTTAGGCTGCAGCCTTTCCACAAGCTCTAAATGAGGTCTCGAGAGATGAGTTCAAACATAAAATACTGCAACTTACAGCAGGTTGGCTTAAAGGACATTGGCTGCAAAGAAAGAGGAGATAGATAGCTAGATAGATAGATAAGTGAAGTTGACAGCTCAGGAGACATGTGTGAACTGTAAGAGATGTGGCACTTGAAATGTTGTCTGATAGAAGGTTCTTCACACGCTGTTACATAAAATCAGAGCAAGCATTTTCTTCACTATCTAAAGGCTAAAAGCGACTGTGGGGGGAAACACAGAGCAGCTCTCACAAGTAAAAAGAGCTGGATTTGTGAGCAACAACATTTCGCCTGCCCCCCTTTTGTCATCCCCAGCTTCTTTTCCTTTGCCACTTCGTTCGCTTTCTCAGTTCAGCAACCTCTTTTAGTCACCCTCTGGGGTGCAGTAGTGTATTAGCCTACACTAGACTTTCAGTGCTGCTTTCTTTTCTCTCCTCTGTCCTCCACCTTAATCAAATTGCAGAAGCTCATATAAAGCAAGTTAATGAAGCCAGGAGAGGGTGGACTCAGTATGAAATACCTTCTGTTATGTCTTTAATAAACAGATAATCCATTTTGATATGTTTATATGAAATTATTCAAACCTTAAATTTACCTCTGGTGCCTATTTTTCTACTGCTCTACCACTAAAGCAGTCCTCTGTGCATACTGGAGCTGGCCAATACATTAACAGCAAACATTTCTCTAACCTCTCCCTCAACAATTGAGTTACCTGTGTTACCGGTTATTTCCAATGTCCATTTAAAACCCAAGTGCACCAGCCTTGGTTCATCATAAGCATGCAGCCAATATGCTGACCTAGTATGGAGATAGTAATGTGGTTGGTGCATCTAGAATGTTTAATGCATAATTGACACGTGAATAACTGGAAAAGCTGAAGTTGGATGCAGCTTCACAGAAGCCTCTAGGGCAGTGGTGGGAGACTAAATTTCCCTCATAACTATTACAGCTGCAGCCAGTAACTCTCTTAGGAGAACTTCCCAAGTGGGAAGTATAATACCGTTTAACTGCAAAATTAGTTAAATGAGGAGCTTTAAAAGTGCAAATGTGAGGTTTCGAAATATCCTGAAGTTAAAATCTGCCGCTTAAGAGTAACACCAACTCATTTGATTTCTGCGGAGAAAGCCTGGATATTGTTGAAATGTCACAAAACTACTGTTTAGGCTGCAACAAGGATAAAACGCCAAAGTGCGCTAAGTTCGTTACAATCGCGCTACTGACGGTGACAGCTTTCGCTCGGTACAGAGACACATTCATTTGGCAACACTCTAAAATTCAACAAGTCAGCTGTTAAATATGTCTAACTGGCCGTCACGTGTTAAACTTTACTTTGGCACGATGAACAGCCAGACACTTTTTATGCTCCTTCTTGTGCCAGCTGGAGATTTTCACTGCAGCTGTTTTTTTTACGCACGGCGGCCGCACAGCGCGTATCTCCATCATCAGCGGAAGCAGCACCGCGGAAAACATGTCTTTTTCTTTCTGAATCGACCGCTGTCTACCGCAAGCATTGCGTCGGGTTCTCTAAGTGTAATGAATGCACCGCGCTGCGAGTTCACAGCGTCCCTTACCTTGAGTTGTCGCGGCTCTGGAGAAGTGTGGGTGCGTTTGTTTGCAGCCCCCTATCCAAAATGGAAACTCTGGTCCTGCTTGGTACCTGGACTCGAAGTACGTCTCTCCCTGATGTACAAAGAGCGTCAGAGAGGTGAAGTAACCGCAGCCCCTGCTCTGGCACGACTGTCTGTTCTTCGGTGAGAATTAGTTTGCTTGTTTCTGACTGCCGCCCTCCCTCTCACTCCCTCTCACTCACTCACTCACTCACTGTCTCCCACCCCTGAAAAATAAATAATCTTTCATCTCTCTCTCTCTCTCTCTCTCTCTCTCTCTGGCTAGCAGGTGGGCATCTTTGAATAATGTGAGATCATTATTAAAGGCTACTGGAGGCCCAAATATGTGTCCTCCAGCCCTTCCAAACCCTGCATGGTTTTAGGTTTTCACGCAAAACTGACTGCCCGTGTGTCTGAGTTGTTCCGGCTGTCCGATGTGAGCAGGCAGGGGATTGGGAGTGGTCGGAATTAAACCGTGGGATTATACCTCAACATTCATCATTTCATCTCACACACTGGAAGCACACTGGTCAATGACATCAGTCTTTGGCAGACGCAGACAGACAGAATCATGTGGGTAGAAGTGGAGAGAAAGACAAGAGGGAAGAAGAGAAAAAGAGAACAAGAAATGGAGGGAGGAAATCTCTTAGACTGATCCATGTAATTCTAATGCTTCGTGCAAAATCAGACGACTGGGAGGGTGCAGAAAGGGTCAGCGGAGTGAGATATTTCATGGGTGAATGTGTGTGCTTATAGATGTAATGTGGCTGTGTTTGTGTGTATGTGTTTCTGTGTAATACATACACACAGCCAAGTCGGTGTATGTGTGCCTGTATACTGACAGATGGCTACTGTAATGACGCAGGAACTAACTACTGGGTTTCTATGTGTCTGTGAGGTTGTATGCTTGTGCACATGCTTGTTAGTGGCTTGTCTGTGTGTGTGTGTGTGTGTGAGGGACAAAGAGAGAGAGAGAAGTGAATGCTTGTGTGTGTGAGAGAGAGAGCAAGGTGAGTTTGATGCAACAGATAGCGTTTTTCTGTTCTAGCAGCCTTTAAACACATACGCGCGCACACACACACACCTACACACACACACACACATACACACACGTTAATCTAGGCTAGGTCACTTTTGGAGACTTTAGATAGACTTGCATTCATTTCCTGGAGACTTGACCTAACCCTAACTATAACCATTACTTGTATAACCTTAATCCTAACCGTAACCTTAGCCACTGAACCAAAAATCATTTTTTTCTCAAGTGGGGACAAGCCATCCCCAGTTAACAGGTCTTTAGTCTGAAATGTGTCCCCAAAAGTAGCCTATGACAGACACACACACACACACACACACACACACACACACACACACACACACACACACACACACACACACACACACACACACTGACTGTGTGGGTTTATGGTTTTGCCTTTTTGTCCAGGTGGTTACAGTCTTTTCGGCACAGACATTCACAAGAGTCCTTGAGTCTGCTGTGGCTTCCATTTGCTGAAAATGCAATGGTACTAAGGTGTGTGTGTGGGTGTGTGTGTGTGACAGAGAGAGGATGAGAAAGAGTGAGAGAGAGAGAGAGAGAGAGAGAGAGAGAGGGTAACACTAGTAATACATAACATCTCATCAGTGAAGGTTTTGGCTGGTTTTGCACTGGCTCAACCCGCCATTACACTGAGTGAATGTTTAGGCAAACTGGCAAATAACAAGGTTTTGACTAATTAAATTTAGCTAGCCATCCCTATCATGTATGCACGGATGGTGGGCTGGGGGCAACTACAGCTTCAAAAATGACCATAAAGTTGGATTAACAGAGTCAAAATAATACTATAGTTAAGATTTACGACTATGTGCAGAGCCAGGGCTGTTGTACTGGATTGCATAACACAGCCTGTTCTTGTGTCCCCCTGCTGTGTATTTGACAGTGGTGGAAGGAGTATTCAGATCTTTTACTAAGTAAAAGTACCAATACCACAGTAAAGTAAATATTCAATCAAAAGTAAAAGTCCAGGTACACAAATTTGTATTAATTTTTTGGGACTTTGGACTGAATATTTTTTCTGAAATATTGTATGTTTACCTCAAACAGAAGTTTAGAGGGGAAATGTGTCTCTGATGGAACTGCTAAAAACTCAAAAACATGTGAGAAGGAGCCCCAACAAGACAATGTTTTTTTAATGTGAAATCTTAATGTGTAAAGTAACTATAGCTGTCAGATAAGTGGAGTGCAGTAAAAAGTACAATACCTCCCTCTGAAATGCGGTGGAGTAGAAGTATAAAATTGTATAAAATGGGAATACTCAAGAAAAGTACAAGTACCTCAAAGCTGTACTTGAGAACAGTAATTTAGAAAATTACTTTCGACAGCTGGTATCTGAATGGTCGAATAACATGCAAGGTCATCAAGTAGTGGACATTGCTGATGAAACTGCCGATATAAAGTATTCTGAAGAATCCGCTATGGCCAAGAGAGCATCAGTGCAGGATTTTTAAATGGCAGGCGCAGAGATGTGAGATGACCATTATGTTTCATTATGAATCATCATCATGAGTCACTCTATTTCTAATGATAAGCACTGACCCTCACCTCCATGCGTGCATTAAAACTAAGCTAGAAAACTAAAAGCTAAAAAAAAAGACCCACCACAGCTAGACAAAGCCTGTTTTTCTAGCAAGACAGAGCGAAGAGGTCAGCCAAATTGTGCCATTAATGCAAAAAACAGTAACACAGCTGTGGAAATAAAAGTAAAATGCATCATAGCTTTGAGGACCCAGAGCAAATATCCCTGTGCCAAATGTGCCATTCGGAGCTGGCAGGCTTCAAGGCCGGCAGCCATCTAGAAGGAGAGCTCAGAGCACTGGCTCTCCTTCACTCACTCTGTCACATTCTGCTTCCCCTTTCTCTCCCGATTCACACTGTTTTATCTCTATTCCTTTGCTCTCTCTGCTCTTCCTTTCTGCCACACTTGGCCTTAGCTCAGTGAATGTGTGTGCGCCTGTATGTGTGTGCACATGTGTAAGTTTAGATTCATAGCAGCTATAATAAACCTCACAGGCTTGAATAGAGGCCCAAAAACAACTGATGTATTTGAATAATTATCATCCCAACTCAAGCACACGTCTCTGTGTGTGAATGTATACTCATCTTTATGAGCTATCCTGGCACCCACTCACTTGTCTTAACTCTCAGATTTAAATGCTTGTAATTGTTGTGCACACATAGAGTAATGGTTTGGTACATGGATTTACATGCAAATTTTCTCCCTAAAGGCTTAATTTAGAATTAAATCCCTAACAGCCTGCAATCTAGTCTTCTAGTGTAGATTTCAAATTTGGCATCAACTAATATAATGCTATTAGGGCTGTGACCATCTCCTGCTTGCACTCCCTTGTTGCTTATGTGCGGGAATGCACGCACACACACACACGCGCACACACACACACACACACACACACACACACACACACACACACACACACACACACACACACACACACACACAGATGCACTCACTCACCATGTGTTTTACTGGCTTGTCTCCCACTTCCCTTTGTCGGAAGCTAACCCTCCCTTTCTCTCACTGCCATCCTGCTCGCCCCCTATCCTTTCATCTGGACTGCCCTCTTCTCCCTCATTCTGTCATTCATCAGCATCCCTCACTTGGTCATTCTCCTTTCTATTTTTTCTTGCCCTCTGCTATTGCTTCTTTATCCTTTTCTCCCATTTGTCTTCAGTCTGTCTCGTAATCAATCTCTCTTTTGCTTCTTCTTCTCTTTTTGTGGCCCTCGACTGTCCCTCCTTTATGGGCTGCAGGCCAGTGTGTGTGGGTCAGAGGCAGGTTGTAATTACTTCACTCCTCCTCTGAAAGCTATAGTGAAGAAAGGAAGGGAAGGAAAGCAAGAGAAAAACAGAGAAAGAGACTAAACACAAAGATAAACCCACTCGTTATTTATTCTCATAATCAGGGCTAAACTAAATCCAGTGATCCATTTCTTTTTCTTTTTTTTTTTTTTACCACTAAAGGGCAAAAAAGAAATGCATTTCTGTTATCTGTACAGTCATGTCCACATTCATGCTGAATCCAATTAAGTGCACTGTACTTCAGCAAGTCGCATTAATTTCATCCACTGACAAGGTGCTCGTATGCACAGTCCATCACTGGGAATAAACAATACAGTAATGAAGAGTGATTTCTCCCACATGCTTATAGTAGCTTAGGAGAGTTGGCTTTAATTGGTGCCAGCTATATTCGAGTTGTACTGTAGGGTGGGCAATGCCTCTTTGAGTTCAGTACTAGGTTGGAACAAATTTGCATACCTTTAAAAATCAATAGCAGTCTGAAAAAAAATTCACCAGACATAATGGAATTAGTCTGAAAAGGAAAATAGACACGAAGGAAAGAACCATGACTTCAGTGGATTGTTTTTAACTAAATGTGCCTCTCAGATCAGACCTGGGTCAGGCTACAGTTTTCCAATTTCTTCCTTATAGCGGCAGTTTAAATGGCAGGAGAACTCATTAGTTAAAGGTTGTAACAGACCCGGGTAAGGATTGTTTGAAGATCTTCAGCTAGATGCCTCGCTGTGAACGCTGTCATTAATTACCCAAACTAGTGAGGAGGAGGAGGGTTTCAGCGCTGGCCGCAGGCCAGCTCGCAGATGCTATTCTTATGCTGGATGATCGATGATATGTCTTCGGCTGTCTGGGGTTCACAACTTCCTGAAAAGGGGTCACCAATTATGGAGCGCCAATAACCTTTATTTTCTTCCCTTTTCAGTAAATAGGCAGTTTTTCACACACACGCTGTTGGTGAGTCATCTTGCACTCACACACACTCATAATATATGTGTGAATGACTTAGGTGAATTCATGCCCATACATGTTTCCGGAAGATTTGTTTGTTTTTTAAATAAATGCTCGTTTGTTTGTATTATGAGTTGTATATATGAGTAGGCAAATGAGGTTACAGTCGTGTGTGTATAATTTGCATAACAAATTAAAATCACATAACGAGACAAAAAAACAACAACAAAACAATAAAGGGCAGGAAAAATAAAATAATCTAATTTGAAATCAAATCAAATAGAAGAATTCCTGGCCAAGCAAACACTAAAATCAGGTAAGAGAAAGTAGGAGATTGCATTTCTGCACACACATAGATGAAACCGTAAATAATAAAAAAAAATAATGATAAAATCAAGTAAAAGTAAATAAATGCCACTGAGGCCAATACCGAAATGAAAGGTGTCCTGAGTCCTGAGATGGCTGGCAGTCCTCACGCTCAGGAAGGAGTGAGGAAGTGGCCTACTGTACATGTTACCGGTAAGCCCTCTTCCTCAACTAGGTTGATTATTTTAAGCACTGTGAGATTGATTTTGAGGTCCTGCAGGGACCTTGTAGGTCTGTGTGAGTAAAAGTGAAGGCGCACGCAGACCACAAAAAGGAGGTGGAATAAAAGTTGGGACAGGGAAGATCACAACGGAGAGGAAGGGTGGGGGGTGGGAGGAGTGGAGAGGAGTAGAGGTGGTCCCCAGATTCCTGAGGTTATTAATAAGAGTGTGTCTTCAAGGACACCAATGGTGATTTGGGTCAAACTATTTCCTACTCCTCCTGAAGTGTACCAAGTTCACTCAAAAAAATGGCCCCAGGAATATCTCGCTCTCCCATCGTGATATAGGCTGTCTCTGTTTTTAGGGAGCAATAACCCTGGAGACAAAACATGCAGGTTACCATGTTTCGATGTCTTCATGAAACAGTGGCATGTGTATAATCAGACAAAAAGAATGACAGAAGAGAAAAACGACAATTATATGCTGTCCTTGGAGACACTTTATTTTCTCTGAAAGCTTGGAGGCCTACCAGTCTTTCACAACAATCCTCTCTGCTCTGCCAAACAAGTTGTACATCCACTCTTTCCTTGCATTTGCCACAAAAACCTTTCTGCTCAAGTGAGTGATGCTGTTCGGTTTACAGCTGCCCGTGGAGAAGACCTAAGCCGATGAAGTGATGATCAAAGATGCATTCACACAGCGACCCCCCTTCACGTTTGAGAGCAGAGTGTGAGATTGTTTTTGTCTGCCATCTAGTGGTCAAGTGGCGTCCCATCGAGGAGCATGTGGGAGAACGATCTGTGGGGAACGTTTCTCCTGCGCTCTACTGTCTGTCTGTTAACCTTCCGCCAATCCAGAGCGGAGCAAATATGCTGTTAGTCCGGAAACAGTCTTGTGAAAGCAGTTTATAATAGTTTTTTCTTTCTCTGTGTCTTTAAAAAAATCATGTGATACTAGGCACTTTTAAAACCTCCATGACTCTTATCCGTGAATCTTAAATCTTCTAAACCAAAATTATGTTAAAAAAAAAAGTACCATGGGTACAATGATACTGAGAGGCACAACTGAAAACGTATCTGTTTCCCAGCATGCCACGGGCGTCCGTTTCCTCGTTAAGTTACAAATAATTTCAATACAAAGTGGGAAAACGAGAAATTGTACTATGCCTGCCCTTGGCTTTTGTCCAACAGGCATCCTCACTGTCTAAATAGTATGTACGATATTATCTGCACCACTACAAAGACTACATGTACATATTGAGCTGTATTAATACATCGGGTCCGCCCTTCTTCCTCTCGTGGGCGGAAGCTCATTGTAGAGGTCACATGCTGAGTGCTCGTCACTCCACCAATCACCTCGGGGAAGGTCTGAGACAAGAACCAATAGTTACCCTTGCAGGGCATCACCTGATTCGGGTGAGCGAGTGAACAGAAAATATGGGCCCATGTGAGCGGTTGTCGCAGGAGAAGCCTGGTGGCGCAGTTTATCAGCGCCACCAGGTGGATGTGACCCTCACCGGCTTGGAATCGCTCGCGGTTGGCGAATGAGTGCGATGGATGAGGTGGTGCACTGCACCAGAACCCAATTCAGACTACTCTCCCCCCACTTTTTTTCCTTTTTGTTCTTGGCTGACAGGACTGGAACCCGACGTGGTCTTCTGCAGTTGTAGTCCATCCTTCAACGTGTTGTGCATTCTGAGAGTCTTCTCTCCGCACCACAGTTTGTAAAGGGGGGTTATCTTTGTTACCATAGCCTCTCTATCAGCTCCAACCACTCTGGCCCTTCTCCTCTTACCCTCCTCATCAATAAGGCGTTTGTCATCCACAGAACTGCTGTTCACCTGACGTTTTTTGTTTTCGGCAACATTCTGAGTAAATTGTAGAAACTGTTGTAGATGTAAATCTCAGGAGATCAGCAGTTTCAGAAACATTCAAACCAGCCCATCTGGCACCAACAATCATGCCACGTCAAACACACACACACTCACACACCACACATTTATTTATAAATAAAAACCAAAAAAACAGAAAAGAGAAAAAAAAAAAAAAAAAAAAAAATATATATATATATATATATATATATATATATATATATATATATATACACACACACACACACACACACACACACACACACACACACACACACACACACACGTATATGTATGCTGCCAGACAATATGTGTAAAAACTCCAGCCCTGACCCTTACACATGTGTTGCTGGTCAAAACTGATCCATGTGACTGATTCCACTTGATGATTAAGTCCTGATTTCAGTTGGGAAGTGCATCAAAATTCCCCAAAAGTGAGTCCCCTTACAGAAGTGACACCTTGAAGTCAAATGAGTGCTGGCACATTTTGGTAAATGTACACTGTAAGACACTTATTAGTAGCATGGGGACCTATTTGTGCTACTTAATAATAAGTTGTAATATGAATCAATTAAGAAATGTGAATATAAATAAAAAAAAATGATACATCTGTCAGTGTCTTCATTATCAAAAAAATAATTTACAAGCAAAAAACAAAAGCATAAAGAAACTGGTAAAAGAGAATTTAGACGAAATTGAAAACAAGAATTAAAATATAGATAATATGAGATATACACTACTGGTCAAAAGTTTTAAAACATCCTAATTTTTAAATGAAGCCTTGAAAGTTGATGCAAACAGTTGCTAAAGGTGCCCCAGCTTTTGTTGATCACTTACAAACCCTCTGTCTGTACAAAGGCAGTGTTTAAACAAACTGTGTTACTACATCCTCTGATGCATTATTAGGACAATACTGTACTGCAGGAAGTAGTACTGTATATTGCCATCAGAATGGTGAGAAAAAGGGGTTCACGCTGCAGCAAGATTATGACCCAAAACGTTAGAAGGAAAGAACCAGACGGTGGCTTCACATGATGGAAGACCAGCACAGTCTCCAGACTTAAACCCCATCCAGCTAATGTGGGATGAACTGGACAAAAGGTGAAAGCAAAGCAGCCAACAAGTGCAACGCATTGGTGGGAACTGTGTTGGGATGAACTTTCTGAACAATGTTTCATTTCCATTGTAGACAGACCACGACGAGTGTGTTCAATTGCCGGCTGAGTCAAAAGTTTAGATCAAAACATTTTTTGATGATTTTTTCTTCAACAAGAAGATTCCTTGTTCCTTACGCTTTAATTTCAGAGACACTGAGCTATGTGAATTTGAATCAAAAGTTTCTTAAGTAAACTGTCTGAAAAATGACTCGGTGGTGTGGTGTGACCTGTTGACCTGGTGGCATGGCCAGGGCACGGCCCCTATAAAACAAAAAAGGGGTTCATGTTTCTGTCTGACCCAGTTCCATTTGTTTATCGGGTCGTGTAGAGTTACCCGCACAGTACGATCTGAAACAGAGAGCCACAGAAGTAAAACCTTAAACATCACCTGCAGGCATCACGATGATAAGACAGACAAGGGTTGAACAAAAGGGCAGTCAAATGTCCTGTCCTTCCTGTTGGCCTACTCCTAAGGGGAGTGGAGTGTGGACTTTTCCATCCATGTTGCTGTGTAATGGAGTTGACCACAGCACAACAAACCCGACAACATTCACTCTTGCATGCAGAGTTTTAGACTATTTTTTAGAGTCCCGTTATTCAACACCAAAAACTCTTTCAAACCCTCTGTCATCTCTCAACTAAACTCAAACCCATTCAAAATCTAAATTTGAAACATTTTATGATTTGCTGTGATTTGATAGTTAACTCCTAACTTACTATTGAAATTGTTTAAACCTAGTATATGCTCATCCATCTTAACTTGTATTGTAAATTGTAACTTTATTGTATTCTGAGTTATGACTAACTGTTCAGACTGTGTGCTTTGTGTTAAATCCTGTGTCTCAGTTTCTGCTGCACCACCAGTTGCCCTATGGGGAAAAAAATTAAGGGATTTTTAATTTTTTTTCTGGGCCCAGGAAACCGATACAAATTCTTGGCCTCATCCAAATAAAGACTTTGAAGAATTTTTTTTTTTTTAAATTCAATTACATCTAATAAATTATTGTGCCATGATTTAAAACCTGTACACCTGCTCTATACAATGTTCTTTGGCATGCCACCGAAAATGTTGATCCGTTTCATAAAAAGCTGTTTTGCCACATGAACCTCATATAAATAATAATAATAATTCATCAGTCAGCTGGATCTGTGTCAGGACAGATAGATGATGAACTGTCCATGACCCACTTTGTTGTAATTATCTGATGGAACTGTGACCCAGCATGATAAATGTAGAACAAAAACAGAATGACAGAAACAGGGGCCAGGTCAGAAGCAGAAAATAGTTGCAAATTCTCAAACTAATCAGGTTATATGGTGTGTAGACTAATTAAACTGTCGCTGTAATTAATGTCTTTCAGTATAGATTCACAACAGTTTTCTTAAAGAAGCCCAGTCTATATTTTTTGTTGATGATGTAAATTACAACTATATAACATTGATGATTGGAGAATTTGACTTCTTCGGGAAAAAAAAGTTAGCTCTTTTGGGTAAACAAATGTGTATGCAGAATCAGCAACCTGTCTAGTTTTATTTTATATAATAAATTTTTTTTTCATAGAGTGTGGGAGATGCAGCAGATGAAATACACTAACAAGTACTACAACAACTACTACTATGGAAAAGTTCAATTTAAAACTGGCAAACTCACAGCTCCTAAGTCTCTTGTCACAAGGAGCGCAGCTAAGAATTATGGGCCATATATCCCTAACCTTAGTAACAGCAGTGGTAGTAAAACTACTATAAATAATGTCATAAATGTAATTTAAAAAAATCAATTGACAATGACATTTTTTTTGGAAGTTTCTAAGTCTCTGGCCACCAGAAGTGCTGCAGAGAATTGGGGGTCTTTTAACTCTTAACTGTGTTTGCTAAGCATGTTCACTGACTACTTTGTGAAGGAAACATCTGAGGGCACATGGTCACTCCCATTAGGAACAGATGGGAATAATAGGAGTATTAATGGCTTAGGTAAGGAGGGCATAACCTTTTCACTCAGGTAGGACAGAAACATGTGAGTGCTGACCCAGCACCAGCCTGATGAGATCACTAAGAACAGTTACATTTAATGCAGGAGTATTCAATAGTAATTCAGTTGAACTTAACTCAATTTCTTTTCTTTTAGCTTTTGTGCCATTTCTTAAATTGATTCTTGAATTATTTTATATATATATATATAACATTATCTATATTTTCATTAATTGTTTTCAATTTTGTTTAAATTCTCTCTTTTCTTTATGGTTTTGTGTTTTGATGATGAAGACGCTGAAAGACGCATCTGTTGTTTCTTTATTTAAATTCACATTTCCTAATTGACTCATACTCCAACGTATTAAGTAGCACACATAGATCTTCATGCTACTTACAGTGTACATTTAATAATGTGCCAGGATTCATTTGACTTCAAGATGTCACTTCTATAAAGGGACTCACTTTTGAGGAATTTTTTATGCCCCTTGCAACTGAAACCAAAACATGGTATGGTAGGTGGACCTCCCATGAATCACCGAGTGGAATCGAACACATGGAGCACTTTTGACCAGCCACACACGTGTAAGGGGCCAGGGCTGGAGTTATATAACTTGTTGTTGTTTGCTGTTTTTACACATATTGTCTGGCAGCGTCCTCGACCTGCTGTGACATTATGTAACAATAGTATGACCCCCTCCTCCTCCCAACTTGCATGGCAAACGGTTGAGCCCATATTCTTTAGTATGACCTGTGAAAATGAAAACTGTACATTCAAGCGCACACACACACACATTAAACAGACCCAAATACCCTCTCTATCCCCGTGTGTATGTGTGTTTTGAGACCAGATTTAACTCTAAACATTGTAGACAGCGGACATGTGATTTCTGGATTGATGATGCAGACTGAAGTCTCCTGGGGCAGTCAGGGTGGATTACGGTTTCCATAAAAGAGGATGGACAACCTTGATTTTTACAGATATTCACAGAGGAGAGGAACAGGGGCGACTTGGGGAACTGAGACGATACAGTGAGAGAGGAAGAATCCAGAGAGATCATCTGACTCGAAAGAGAGAACACACAATTATTGGATAATTCAAATACATTTCACTACAATCAAACTTTTCACATTTAAATTTAAATGCATTTTGTCATCATTTGACACCTCTGCAATTTCGAGGTGTGTTTTTGACTTCAATGTAGATTTGCAGGAAATTTAACATCGACTTTGTTGCAGTGATATTGTCTTGAGTGCACATATTGTTTTTTATCATTATTTTTTTTTAATTTTGAGAGTGGCTGTCTCACTGTGTGCACATTTTTATTTTTGCACTTTCAGCATGCCTTTGCTTGTGTTAAAATTCATGCTGCTGTTTGCGCTGTTCGGTGGGACAGTGTGTGCCTGCGTATTGAGGAATTATACCTTATGGATTGAGAAGCACGACTGTGCCCAGTGCGTGGCTATTAACACTACCATGTGCAGCGGCTACTGTTACACACAGGTGACAACCACCACACAATCTCACACATGCATTTTTTTACATGTTGCTAAAAATTCAATGTTCTTTTGAAAAAGTGAATGATCAAGTGATGTTGATATGGTGATGCACAGTGTAAGAATACTTGATGCAACACCCTTGTTCAATTGGTGCCATGAGGCATGGAGGTGATGGCAAAGACTTATTTTGTTTCAGTATCTTTAATCTTCTAAATCCCAGAATTTGCTCAGTTGTAGGTTCACTATATGGACGACAGAGCTACTTCAGAGCTTTTGTTGGATCTAGATGTGAAAGATATATGGAGGTGAATAAGCATTACTCTCACAGACATCATAAAGCTGAGAGTTAGATAAATGGGGTGGATGTAACCTGGATGTACCCACTCAAATGTAACCAATCTCCTGTCACAAACCCCAACTCATGTTAAAAGATGACACAATGACAAACCTGTAACAGCTCTGTTTCTCCCCATTTCAGGACACCAATTTGAAGGGACGGTTTGGGAGGACTTTCCTGATCCAGCATAGCTGTGTGCCTCTCTCCCTGGCGTACCGAACTGCCTCCGTTCCTGGGTGCCCTCAGGATGTCAACCCACAGCTGTATTATCCTGCGGCCCGCCGTTGCAGCTGTAGGCGCTGTGACGCACGCACACACCACTGTGTCCGCACCAGCCGAATCTCCTATGACCAGTGCTCTATGACGCCTGGCAGTGTGAAGAACTAGAGCCAGTCTGCGACGGAAACCTGACATCTGCTAATACAAATGATGCACATACATGACAAATGATACAGCTGTTAACATGATGGACCAGCAGTGTTTATGTTATTGTAGTGCATGTCAGCTCTGCAACTGTTCATGTTATGTTTTTTTCCAAACAATTTTTTTGTTAGGCAAGATATTGCAATAAAACACTGTGTTCAGCATGCATTATAGCTTTATTGAATAGGAACTGTGCCTGTGTAAATGACAATGAATATATAAACGAGTGCATATTACGTGCATTTCCAAATCAAATAAAGTCTAATTTCTGCACCTATTAATATGCTCAGTTTGGGAGGAGAATGGTCTTGTTCATTTGTATGGAATCAATGTGTAATCAGGTCAATCAATGTGACCTGATTACACCTGTGTTTGAGGTTGTTTTTTTTTTGCCATTTGACTGAAATCTCAAGTTCAGACGATCAAAAAGGCAAAGCTCTATTCCAAATTCAATACCAAGAAAAAAGAGTAACAGAACAGATACACATGCTCACCCTCCCCCAAATCAACAACAACAACAAGGAAACTGAAGTCAGGCAAGTAGATGAAAAAACGTCTACAGAGAATACACTGGAAAAGAAGGGGGGCATCTGAAAAATGTACACTTGTGTATATAATATTGCGGGAATCAACAGATAGTGATTCTGCGTTTTTTTGTCCTAAATTTACCTCAAATAGAGAACTAGCCTACCTGGGACAATCAGGTGGCCACTTGAAAGCCATTCATGAAAGTCTTTCCATTATTTGCAAACATACACACATTCAAAATATAAATGCTCAACAGATTCAATATCATTATTATTATTGTTGTTGTTGTTGTTATGTACAAAACACATAAAGTACAAACTAAATTGAAGCGTTTATCCTGTGCAAACCAACTTCCTCGGGGGGGGGGGTTGCATCATGCTCACCTGGGTTAACAGGCGTTTTGAGACGATTTGGTCCCCTCCCACTTTACAAAAGAAAAGAAAAAAAAAAGTCTTTCCATTGGCCAGGATGTGAGGCCTGAAACGCCCCTGGCTGGCGAGCGCGCTTCCTCGGTCCCTCCAACCGTTCACTGAATCCAGTGCTGCGGGGCCGCGGGGAGGAGGAGCGGGACGCCAGACTTTGCCTCGGCAGCGTTAAATCTTTGACCTCATGCCAAGGTGGGTGGATGCGTGCTCTCACGTTTTGTCAGGCCACCGCCAAGTTTCCCAGTTATTCTTGGTCAGTCTACTGTAGGCCAAGTTAGGGGCCCGTTAGAGGGTCTGCAAAATGCGCAAAATGTGGGCAGGCTTATTCATGTGTAAGGTCAGGGGATACTCAGAGCCGATACAGTTAACTTTCAAAATCGGTCTTACACCTTATTCTGTGGACAACCTGTATCCTTATTAGTTTCAGCCATATTACAGATAGGTTTTACCAGCGGTCACCTAAAAATGATACTAAGACCCCATAGTATTTAGATCTTAACGTGGTAGTAGAAAGTGGTGGTGGCCCTCAGTCCTTTTCTCCCAGACAAAATGACCACTTGTGGCGCTTTCGAGCTGAACTTGACATCCATGTAGGCACATTTTAGAAACAAAAAGATTAAAGGGTGTAAGAAAAGTCATGAGCATTTGAGTTTATTCTTGAAGAGCTTTATTATTGACATGTTTTGAATATGAACGACTCTAGATGTGCAGAATAAAGTTATATCTATGCAGAAGTGATATGAACCAGACATTGTATTGCAGCACCTTTTGCACAGCCAGCATTAGCTCTGTCATCTAACTTGTTGGCTTTTCTTCAATCAAACTGCTCTAAATTTTAATAAGATAGCGGTTGAATAATGAATTTGGACAGAGGCCCCGTTTCGAAAATTGAACTAATTCTCTGACCCAGTGGGCAGGTGTATCCCGGGAAGCTATTTGCATTGTGGTTGGATTTTGGTAAGGTGATGACTGACCCTGGCTCCATTTCTTGGCTGGCAGTGATGGGGGGTGGAGAGTGATGTCAAATTGTATCTGCAGGGCTGGACATGCCTCTCTCTTTATATATATACCCCTGAGCTTCTTCGTACTCTTGCCTTGCTCAGTGTCTCTCAGGGACTCTCAGCCTGCTCTCCCTCTGCGGCCTCCTCCTTTGTGCTGACCAACTTTTGCACTTGGACAACCAAGAACCATGGCCCAGCAACAGCAGATTAGGTATGAACCTGACCAAACCATCCATCATGATATGTAGGCTGCTCGTAGACAAAAATAGGAATAAGGCATGCTTTAATCATTTGGTTCCATTAACTTTATATAGTAAACAGTTCTAGTTTGCAATCTGTTGTTTCTCTGGAAGTAACATGGCCTAGAAGCCTTAGGAAGTGTAATGCCTCATACACATAGGTATATGATGTTTGATTTACTCTGTTGCAAGTTATTTTTGGAGGACCAGATTCCCAGAGGCAGTCATTCTGTATCCAGTTCTGTTGCAATGCGCACACACACACACACACACACACACACACACACACACACACACACACACACACACACACTTTAAAAGGCATAATGAATTACCTTCCCGCACAGATAACGTCCTTAATCTTGTGCTTCAGATGACAAATCCTTGTACTGCTTCAGTTCAGTTTCAGCATGTATTGTCACTTTACTTGAGAATGCCCCATCTTACTCTAGTCTAAATGTAGTAAGAATAGTAGGAATGATTATGTGCATGTCTGTTTGACTTGTCCTTGAACAGCCTCCCAGCCAAACTGATCAATGGAGGGATTGCAGGCATGGTAGGAGTCACCTGTGTGTTTCCAATTGACCTGGCCAAGACCCGCTTGCAGAACCAGCGCAGCGGGCAGCAACTCTACAAGAACATGTAAGGCCCCACAGTCGGCAAAAGGAAGATCACCCCTTCCATTTCATGTGTACTATCAAAACGTTGATATTGTGTACTTAATTAAGTGGACAGATAATGGCCTTTTCACCTTCAGTAATAACTTTTAGAGTAGGCTGTCTCTCTGTGGTCAGTGATAGATTTATTTCAAAGTATCAAGCTTGAAAAACTGAGCTCCTGTCCCCATGTTGGGAACAAGCTATATACACTCTATTTTGTGATAGCAAAACATAATTTGACATGGTAGCAGAATATACTATGACAACCTTGTCTGCATAGCTAATATACTTCTCTTTTTTTCTTCAGGATGGATTGCCTGATAAAGACAGTCAAATCTGAAGGCTACTTTGGCATGTATAGAGGTAAGACTAGTCAGACTGTCCATACGTGCCTTTTTTAATATGTGATCGTTGAATAGTCACTTTGAATGATATATACGTACTGGGCAGTTAGCCTACTTTTGTTCGAGTTTACATAACTTAGATTGGTGTCTGTTTGACAACCTCTTTGATCCAGTGAGTGGAATTGGTTTAATTCACAGACTGTAAAGTTGTTATACCTAATTTACTGTTATATTAAATAAATATTAATTTCTTCTATGCAATGTGTGCTATCAAACTGCTGAATGCATATGGTTCAGTGAGAGCGGTTGAGTTTTCATTTAATTAGAATCCAGTTTGTCATGAGCAGTGCTTGTTGTTGCAGGTGCTGCAGTAAATCTCACCCTCGTAACCCCAGAGAAGGCCATCAAGCTAGCTGCTAATGACTTCTTCCGCCACCAGTTGAGCAAGGATGGGTGAGTGGTAGCACTGAAAGATATAAGATTCTTGTAATGCAATTTCATTTCTGGTTTTTAACTTTGGTTTTTACTTGGTGTCTGTGTCTTCAGTAGCAGGTTAACAGTGTTCAAGGAGATGTTGGCAGGATGCTGTGCAGGAATGTGCCAGGTCATTGTCACCACACCCATGGAGATGCTCAAGATCCAGCTGCAGGATGCTGGCAGGCTAGGTAATTACAAGAACAGCACAATAGATTACCTGCATCAAATAATGCTTTGGGTTGTTACTATTTACGCCCTGGAGAAAAACTATATGTTTCCTTTTTTCTGCTAGCGGCCCAGCAGAGGGTGATGCCTAGTGTGGTAACGACTCTGAAGATAGCGGGGACCAGTGCTGTTCTTAGCCGTTCTTACAACACCACCCCTGCGCCTCAAGTCATACGAGTGTCTGCCACACAGATCACTAGAGACCTGCTGAGGACCAACGGAGTCACGGGACTGTACAGGGGACTCGGGGCCACATTGATGAGGTGAGATGGGATTTAATCCTTGATCTTGCTTAACTGGTTTTCCTTCTTCTGTCAATGATCTCTTGACGTAGTGAGCATGCCTGTTTTGTTGCCTTTCCAGGGACATCCCGTTCTCCGTTGTGTACTTCCCTCTTTTCGCACATCTCCACCAGCTCGGTCAGCATTCATCTGAAGACCCATCTGTACCCTTCTATTGGTCCTTCATGTCTGGCTGCTTGGCTGGTTGTGTCGCTGCAGTGACTGTCAGCCCTTGTGACGGTGAGGGACTCTGTCTATGCAGATGACTGGTCAATGTTTGGGGGACTGGGGACTGAACACCAGTTTAATTTTAACTGAAATTTTATGTTTCACAGATCTTTATAAATTCTCAACTAAAATAAGGTTTGTTTATATCTTTTGCAGTGATCAAAACAAGGCTACAATCACTCAAAAAAGGAGCTAATGAGGAAACCTACAATGGAGTGGTGGACTGTGTCAGGTAATCATACTTTTATCACTGGATTCCCAGCAAATTTATCTGGGATGAATCTCAGTATCATCAAGGATTGTGCCTTTCCGTGACCAGGGATGATGTGAATGGCACTAGTTTCATGCTAACCCTGCGCTCTCTCCTCCATTACAGAAAGATCCTGAGAAAGGAGGGGCCTGGAGCGTTCCTCAAGGGGGCCAGTTGCCGGGCCCTGGTAATTGCTCCACTCTTTGGCATTGCCCAGGTTGTGTACTTTGTAGGAGTTGGAGAGTTCCTGCTCGGGTACACGCCCTACAACATCTACTCTGCATAAACAAGCTGTTTCCTAGTCTTTCTGCCGCCTCATTAAATTACAGGCAGCTATGGACCCAGCTCTCTATTACTGTGTACCTCTTTATTGTTGGAGGTTTCAGAGTAAAACGCTAAAGGGACCAAAGAGATGCCATTTTATTTCGAAATGGTTTCAAATTATGCCTTTAGCATGACTCTCTCCTATTTAGAGATGGAGATTGAAATGTACCTGTCCGTATGGACTTCAGTGGAGCTTATGGCAAGAAAAGACTAGCCTCCCTCACTGAGTGACTTGATAGTCTAACATTGGTCATCATTTCACCCATATCAGACTTGATTTTTACTCCTGTGGCACCAAACCTATCCCTGTTTCCTTAGGTCAAGCCCTACCCCTAAATGTACCCCGTATCACTTACCCGTCACAGTAATTCTAACCTGCATATCTCTCCAACTGTGCCATCTTGGGATTCACTGTATGTGATGGCTGTTACACGGTGTTGCAAAAGAGACCTGAGTTTGCCAAGGAGCACCAAGTAACAACCGCAGAATCTTGAAACTTTACTTGAATAGCTTCAATCCTGTTTTAAAGGGTTAGATGTGAGACTGGGCCATGGATGTTGATCCTGGTCTATGTACATAGTGTATTTGTTTTAAAAGTATATATAATTTGGTAAATAACCTCTATCACAAAATGATTGCCACATGCTGTTCTCCAAACAACTTTGCCGGGAAGAGACCTGATAGCTTATAACGAAGCATTTGGACTGCCTCCTATCCACTGGTATGCCATACAGGGATTCTGTGTTGCATTACTGTGTGTTACCAGGAGTGGTTTCTGTGCCTCTAAATAGTGCTCTTTAAATAGTTGCTCACAAGACAACAGCTTTCCATAGAAGCTTTCTGGTGTTTGTTCTGGCAAATAATTGTGGTTGAGGTGTTTGGGGTTTTTACTGGGCACTGTGAATCAGTCTGTGGCAGCCTACACAACTCTGACTATGTAACTTGTAGGCTTAAACTCTGCAGCTAAATAGCTAAATAAGGCCTTCTGCAGTTGACTTTGGAGAGCAGCTTTTTATGGTGGTAAACTAGAGTTATGGTGGACAAGACTTTTGGGACCAAGTCGTCTGGGGAAAAAAGAAAGTGCAACATGACCTACATGTAGCCCCTTTCTCTGTGTTGACTGTGGTTGTCTGTGACTGGTCAGGTTTTCTTGTCAGTTAGAGACAGAAGAACTCACACACTTGTATCATGTAAGGCATTTAGAAGCAGAAGAGAGTCCGTTGTTTAGCTGCACTCTTTCTTCTGGAAAATTTAAATATATAAATGTAAATGTGGCCTGTATTTTTCAAATTTTCTCAAACTCTAAGTTAAATTCAAATTAAGGACAGTTGGAGAATTTTTCAACCAGTTGAGAGGATAATTATTTATTTACGTTCATTTTAGAATTACGCATGTAAATACAGATTTCTAAATGCTGAATAAATATTTATAAATGGAGTGTTTATTTGTGTTATTTGTGGAGTGTGTGTAGCCTGAAGCATTGCATATTATAGTCGACAATAACAAAGGTGGAACTCCTTCATTCATGTAGTCTCAGGTAGGGCTATCGGAAACAAGCAGCGGGGCTGACTGCATACGCTACAGTACTTTTTCTGATGCAAGCTTGAAAGGTGTTACCCTACTCCTCTACACATGCATCACTGGCATGGGTAAGCTTGGGTCGGTAAAAATGCTCATGCTGCAGTGTTGGGGTAACTCTACACTGGGTAGTCCTTGAGCCTCCGCTGGCATCGCACGCATAACGATCCCCCTCAACTAAATATTCAGCTGTCCTTTAAGCTCAAGTGCAGAAAGGTGAAACACTGACATGAGACTCATGCGACTAAACCTGGAAACCTACTTAATCACAGGGGATATCAAATACATTCAGCTGGGAGGAAATATAAAAGAAATCACTTTACGATGTATGAAGTTATCAGTCTGAATTTGTTTCTAAAACAATTTTATCTTAAATTTTACATTTAATATTTTTCATTCTTCACAAGCGACATTAAAACTACTATCTGCTTAAATATAACTAATTCTCACCACTCCAGCACCCTGTTCCCCGTACTATAAATTACTACAGCCATGTAGTGCTGGCCTTCCTGGAGATCAGGTGATTCCTTCTAAATTCTTACCTACAACCACAGTATACACTCCTGAATTTAGAATCTTCTACATTTTTATGTTTTGTTCCAGCACTGCACGTTTGGTGATAACTCACCATTTTCACAAAGGATCCGATCAAAGTACCAGCCTGTGTAAACTACATGTGGCTATGTGTGGAGGTTGTATTTCTGTAATGGAGAGGACTGGAAGTGGACTTACCAGTATGTCTTCAGGGCCTGAAACCAAGCAGCAAGAAGGGTGTGTGACTCGGGCTGTGTGTGTAATGGTGGATTCTGATGCTGGCTGATGTCTTTGATGCTAAGAGAATTCACAAGTTATTAAATATAGAAAAATCTCATATTAAGCTACTTGTAAGAATCAGAAACGCAAATGCAAAAATACTTTTAATTATTAATTATTAACCAAGAGCTGATTCTGTTATTTTGCCAAGCGCACCACCTTTGACCTTTTTACTAGTTTACATGGTTATTTGGACAAATATGATGGCTAACTGTAAACTGATGAAGTCAGAATACGTAAGCCTCTGTGATGAAAGAAGGGAAACTCTTACAAATGAAGATCTGTGAAACTTAAAAAGCTTTATTAAACTTCAATCACCTATCTTCCTGAGAAGCCTGGAATGGTATTAAAATAAATTAACACACAATCAACTATGAAAGGCTCGACGGTACAATACATCTCCAGATTTGCTCAAACAAGTATAACCGTGGAACACACCGACAGTATTGTGGATTGAGTAGCACTAAACTGTTCCTAGTTCATCATACTTTAACTCCTCAGAGCCTCTGAAGTGACGTACTAGTGACTCTGTTGTGTCATCTCACAGTAAACACTGCCGACTGGCATCCCTACAGCCTGAAGTGGTAAGCAGCCTTCGTTGTCTCCTCACGTACGTAACGCCACACTGGAGCAGGAGTAATATATACAAGTGCTTGCGTCCCATATAGTTTGATCATCTGGACTTCGTCAACATTAAGATTATTGTTTTGAGTCCTCAGAATACATTTTATTAGTACCAAGAGGCTTTTGAAATAGTTGGAAGAGAAACTGTTGCTTTCACCAGCTCTCTTGGCTGAGAGGACACAGTCGAGCCATATGTGCTACTCGTCCAATGTATATGACAGTTAATTGCAGTCCAACTCTACAAACGTATGTACAGTTTTGCTATGTTCAGACAGCCTGTTGTTCAAAAATAGAGTTGTTATCAAAGAAAGGCACGTTAAGAAACTGTTTTGGCTGTGTGGATCTGCCTTGACTACACTGTCATTACTACAACACTGTAAAACTACTGCAAGCCTCTGTCTACACACAGAATGTTAAATAGTAACTATCACATCAGCCAGAAATAATGTACAGCTACAAAAAAAAATAAAAAATAAAAAACTAATACCCAAACATATTTACATACTGGAGTCCTGACACCGGGAATAAACCCTTCATATTCATTCTTCACGCAGTGGCCTGATTTAACTTGGGCAAATGGAAGTGATTTCAGGTGGGGTATTTCTTTTCACCCAATCCTATCTGCTGAGGTTAATAAACTTTTTTTTGTTGTTGTTGTGGGTGGTGTACGTTTAAGGCACACATGGGGAACAAGATGGAAGTGGGAAGAGATCAAATGCCTGACTCGAATAACATAATTTCGCTGTCACAGTGCCTGTTTTCAGTATGTGTTTAGCCTGAAGACATGTCCACATGATCTGGGTCTTGACATATAGTCAACAGAAGTTCAAGGGGTACTCTCTTAAGTAAGAGAGCATATATATTATCAGGGGTAGGAAGTGGTATTTATGTTACCGCGTTGCACCACCAAACAGATGAGGGGCTTTTCCTTTGGGATGAAAACAGAATTTGGTTTTAACTAAGCAGGCGTTTGGTTGTTTTTAAAATCATCTTTCTTATGCAAATCATGTATACTTAACATTTTAAATGTTTTGATGTACAGTGCTTTTCCTACCACTACACGCAGTTATTCCATTAATTTCTGCACAATAGAGGACTCTTGAAACTTGCTTGAGTTGTTTAATCCACCATAGTCAACATTTCTTAAACATACCAGTATTGTTTTCAAAATTGTTATCTTTTATTGTCAAGTGTGTATGATTTGTAGTAAATGGAGAAAAACAGGCAAACCCAGTGGTGTGTTCATTTAAAGGAATAGTTTGATATTTTGGGAAATATGCTTCCTTGCCAAAGAGTTAGAAGAGAAGATTGATAGCACTTTCATGTTTGTATGGCAAATATAAGGCTACGGCCGTCATCTCGTCAGCTTCGAATAAAAACTAGACACAGGGGGAAACAGATAGTTTGGCTCTGTCCAAAGGTAAGAAAATCTGCCTAAAAAGATCCACACAGAGCCAGGCTAGCTATTTCCCCTGTTTCCAATCTTTGTGCTGAGCTAATATTTACTATACAGACATGAAAGTGCTTTCAATCTTCTGTCTGGCGGCAAGAAATTGAATGAGAGTATTCCCCAAAATATTGAACTATTCCTGTAAGATAACTGTGGATTTTCCTTGCAAAGACCAACCTGTGTTGATAGCACAGTTCACAGAGTGTGTGTATGCTGTATGTGTCGGAGTAAGACCCCTTTGGCTGCACGATGGATGCATTCTCAGCACATTCACTGGCCATTCCCTCTCTCGACACTCCACTCCGATTCCACCAATCAGGACTCCCTATGAGATGCCAAACAACCTTTTTTCCGGCTCTGGTCTCACGTAACACAACATTGCTGTATTTATGTGTATGTGCTCATCCGTGTGTGTCTTGATTTCTGTGTGCACACATAAGCAAACTCAGCTGCTTTCACCTCAGATTGCTCTCTCGGGCATAAGTTTCCCACAGCTGTGGGCTCAGTGTCACTGCTGTGTAAAAAAGCACTGACACTTCTGCGACAGTATGTGTGTTAAAATTTGTAGTGGCAGCCAAATGGCCATGAGGAAAAACAATCTGACAGATTGTCAGGGCAACATCAGAAACTATACTGCTCCCACTGGATATGTGAATGGTGTAGGTAATAAGCAGACTGTTATGGAAGGTAGAGTCTGCTACTTGGCTTGTGATGGCAAATAAATAAAGACAATTTCAGAGAAAATGGAAGACCAGGCCAGGAGAATTGGGTTGACCACCACGCTGGAATGGAATTTTTAGAACAGTGTCAATTTCCTGGGTCCCTGGGTGGAAGATTGACAGGGGTTGACATTTGATCTGAAGGCTGTACAGTCTCTCAGGGGTGGGTGAAGGAGGGTTGGATCCAGCTTAGATGACCTCCCTGCTGTTGCGAATGGCACAACAGAGAACCATACTGAAGATCATCCCAATGATCTGTTGAGAGGGAGGAAGTTTTTTTTTTTTTTTTTTTAAATAAAATCATTCTCAATCACAATCTGTGTGTAACTGTGTGTGTTATCAACTCTTCTCAGAACCTGACTCACCATGACTCCAGCGATGCCGATGCCCACATACCCGATGATGTAGAGTTTACTGTTAAAGAATTCCTTGATGCCTGTCTCACAGTCCTGCAAACCAAAGATAAGAGGAGGAAAGCAGTATTAAGTTCAAGTGAACCAGGATGTTTTGCATGGCACCCAGACTCATTCATTCAACAACAAAGGGGCAGAATTGAATTTCCATCCTGAGTCTGGAGCTCGTGAAAGATCTTACCTTGGTATCTGGTTGGGGATCAGGGCAGGGGTTTGCTGAGGTTCCACAACAGTTCAGCTGAAAGTGGAAAAAAATAGCATAAGAGGATGAAACATATTACAAGTACATGCAAAATTCCTTGTAGTAATGCTATTTTTCTGCCAAAAGTTACCATAAATCTATTTTTTTTTACATACTACTTTCTGGTATGAGATGATCAAAGTGCTGTTATTGTTTTCATTGTAAGTTGTTGCGTAGAAGTTCTGAACGTCTTCAATTATCTGTGTGAAAGAGGAAAAGTGAATGACGCGGTGCAATCAGGATTTATCACAATTATCGCAGTACGCAAAAACATTATATTAACTAATCTAGCCGTGAAAAAATAAACGTACCTTGTCTTTGTTTAAGAATCCAAACACTCCTGCTGCCACCTCAGCTCCAAAGATGATCAACAAACAGGCAAAGAACTGAAAAGATCCAAAAGGGATAGTAAGTAATCGGTACTTGTGAAAAGTATATGGGTGCATTCCAGTTCAGTTTTTGCCCACGTTTTTTGTGTGCATTTGTACTCACTGAACCCAGCAGGCACTGAGATTCCCGCACAGCTCCGCAGCAGCCGAAGAAACCAACCAACATCACCAGGCTACCAGCACCAATCAGTATATACACACCTGGGGGAACAGGGAAGATTCTATACATTAACATAATAAAGATACATCAGCCTAAAAAGGTGCGTTCACTTTGCTTCTGTGGGTTGATTCACCACTACATGTCTGACAAAATGCTCAGCTTTTCTCTTTTAGTTCACCTGGCAATTTTAATTTACTGAGTCACCAGCAGGGGGTAGCAAGGACTATGAACTGAAACAGTCACTGTCTACAGTAGATTGCCAGGCAGAACTCAGACAGTGGCATCAACATTTCAGACTGTACTATTTCTGTGGTGAGCTGAACAAATGGCAGCCAAGTGACTGGTGCTTTGTCAGATCCTTTTTTTAAAGTGGACCCACTTGTCGTGCCATTTAATAGGGTCCTCATATGAGATGCCTCGTAAAAAGGCCTTGTTAGCGTGAGCCTGTTTTAGGGGGAGCTCTATATGGGAAGCTTCATGTCCTTTAGATGCCTTTCCACTCGTTAGGAAATGCACATCATGGGTCGGTCTGAGGGGAGGAACTCGGCAACAGATTGGTTCCACAAGTTTGCTCTCATACAGGTTGGGTCTGTTGCAAGACGACAGCTCTGCAGAGGACAGGCTGAGAGAGGACGCATCAGCCCCCAGGTAATGTGGGCTCAGGTGGAATGATAGCCAGCTTGAGGTGTTAAATGATCGGTTAGCAGGCTGAGGAGCTTTTAACTGACAAGTAAAGCTGCTGTATCCACACAACTTAACTAGATGCTGTTTTATACTTTCAAAGAAGACTGCACTGGTTTTGTCCTTGGATAGCTCTTAGCCTGAAGTTGTTCTCATTTTCTTATCATACGACATTTCAAAGTACTAAGAAGTTATGTCTGGGCCTGATGCCATGGGAACGAGGCATAGCAACTGTTGAGCGCTCTCAGCTGTCAAAGCCATGTGTAGCACTATACTCTCAGAGGACCTGACAGAAGCCACTCATCCTCAGTCAAACTGCATGGACATCTGCGTCTTAGTTCACACAAACACACAGACAGACACACACACACACAAACACACTTGTCTACCATTACACAACGTTATCACTATAAACAGTACAGCTGGATTTGGAAAAGAAAATAAAGTACCAATCAGGAACAGAATAGTTTAATGTGTAGACGGTAGAAATAACTGACATCTACGTAAGTATCACACAAACCACTTTGTGATGGGAGTGGATGTTAAAGAGTAATCCCACACTGTATGGCTAAACACTGCTCTCGTCTTCTTCTCAAATTCTGCACTGTCATTTCATTTGACGTCCCAATTTGTTTTTAATACAAAATTTCGCCATGGATCCCCATCTGTTTCTATGACTGTCCTCCTCCATATGGCTTTTTAACTGTCCCTACTCCTCCCCTATGTCTCTCTCTTTCCATCTGGGCAGGGTGACTGGATAGAAAGGTGGTTAGCGGCCATGTGGTTTTCCTTGCGTATTTATGCTCCATGTAAAGCACTTATTTCCTGTTTTTCACACTAATCTCCAGATTTCTAATAATAGAAAAAGTGTGAGATCATGTTGAATTCTGACATTTATATGTGTATGGCAAAACGTACTGGGGCAAACTAGGACAATCAGAAACGTAAAGTACATTCACACATTAAAAGACAGACTTGTGTAGAAGCAGTGGATACTTGTCCTTTACACCCAATTTCTGTGCGTGTGTGGGCTTTTATATGTGGTAATGGAGTGTGTATTTGTGTGTATGTGCGTGTACGTGGAGGGAAGCCTGTGGTAGGAATACCCCCTCCAACACAGACATTTATTCATAGGCAAAGGGAGTTGCACGAAACGTGTCAATAAACAATTTTAAAGCACTTCAATAGGCTGAGAATGACAGAGATGAGGGCAGCATGACATTGACCAGGTTTTTGATACGTATGTAGTTTACTTAAAAATGATACGGCAATACAAAGTTTTAATTTTCAGAATTTTTATAAAGAAAAGTCACAATCAAATGTCAATCTTCGATAAATGCCACATTATCTTCAATACAGCAAAATAAGGAGAATGGGCCTTAAATTTCCACTTTCCATTGATGATATCTAGTCAGCATAAAACTTTAATTGCTGATACTTCATATTGAAACAACCGCATTTTCCTTGGCCCATTTAGAGTGGTTTCCCTGCAGCATATATTTGAAACACAAAACCAAGTTGTGCTTTACAAGAAAAACAACCCAATGCGGTGACAAAAACACAATTTATCATTTCAAGTTGACAACAGCACTTCCACAGATTTTCGACAAAATCTTTGGTGAATTATTCAACACCTGTATTGAATCAATGGCCTTGTGTTGAATGTAATTGCGACACACCCACACTGTTTGTACATTGACTGTGGAGATCACCTGAGGTGTGTTATAGCACTCACCAATGAAGAAGGTGTCTGGAGCCTTATCGCCATTGAGCAGAGCCACAGTTTCTGGGTCAAAACGCAGCCACAGCCCCACTGCCAGAACAAAGGATCCCATCAACTGAAGGGAGATAGGACAGAAAGACATACAATGAGCTATACTACATGTTTATTACAGAAAGAAATGCAGAGAAAAGACAGACAAATGATCAACAAGTGGTCTGCAGTCATGCACTCTCGAGACTTGTGTGCATGCAGGCTTTAATTATAACCAAACCCTGATAAATACCAACTGTACTCCCTGACTAGTCTTCCCTCATGCTCCTTTCTTCCCATTCTGGTTGAAGGATTAATAATCATTATATTGGCACATGGCTTCCACATTCATCACAAATGCTATGCCTTTTTCACCTTAAGTACAAAAGTGGAAGTGCATTTTTTTCTGGACTTCAGAGGGCTTGCTCTTTTGCGTTCCCTAAATGTGATTTTCCACATAACTACAGCGAATTGTGCTGTGGAGTTTCGCCTCCAGCCCTCCACCCTTTGCACGTGGCTAACAGAGTTTCATTAAGAGATGGTTAAGATAAACTTTCATATTCTGTGTAAAACAATTGGTCTGACAATGTGTCTACAACATGGGTGGATCATTTAAGTGTTCTAGATCAATAGATCTCAGCAAAATGCAACGTATGTAGCTCTGAAACACCCCTTAGGGAGCTCTGGTCTCCCAGTAGGGAGAAAATGACCCGCTTGCCTGAGGGCAGCAGTGTGGCACCTTGAGAACTTAAACAGGCTCTCCTGTTTGCTTGGAGATGTGGTTACATTTTGCTCATATTTTCCTTCATCTAAACCACCATCAGTATACATCGAACAAAATCGTACTTCCCGCAATGATCTCTCTTTTTGGGGAGAAGTGACGACAGAACAAAAAAAAAATTTAAAAAAATTGTTTTTTAAAGCGGTCAGACGACCTTGAAGTAAATGCTTCTTTCCAGAGATCTGAGATGCTCTCAAGGGCAGAGAGCGTGGTGGGTGCTCTGCTGACAGATCAATACTGAGAGGTTTTAACGATCACTGAGCCCGTGCCCGCTGAGGATAAGCCAGTCTAAAAAGCTTTTTGAGCTGAGCTTCCATTGATAGTGTCTATGTGTGTGTATGTGTGTAGAGAAATAAAATGATTCGTCTAAATGGATAGTATTTAGGAGTGCTTGTCACATGGTCACTCTGTGTCCTAGATTTCAGAATTTAGGTAGACTGCTGTTTGTGCAACTGCTTGTTTCTGTGTCCCTGAGCTCTGTTAAGTGAATTTATTTTGAAAAACAAACCCTGTTGCCAAATTCAGGCTAAAACAAACTGTTCCATGTCTGTCTCTTAATTTTACTTTCTGACCTATTGTTTACCAAATCTACTCCACCCTTTTCTGGTTCTACAGTTTCTCCTATTTTGGTCTTTTTATTCTGTATCTCATCCTCAACCTCACTGTCTACACTCCTCTCCTCCTCCACCCCAGGTCCACAGGCTTTTTTTTATGGCGTTGGTCTGAAGTAAAACCAGTACCTCCGTTGTAAAGCATCAGAATGGGACTGGTGTCGGGAAGCTAGCTTCCTCCCAGACTGAGGATTTAGTTTTATGCGCGGTGATGTATAGGACAGCTGAGTTCTTGGGGGTTCAGGATTAGCAGGTCTAAAGCACATTGAAGGGAAGGCTACAGATCTGTAGATTTACTGTACCAGGCTGGATCGGTCCAGCGAGGGGCTCTGGATCTATTTAAAACTGATTTTTGCCAGAACACCTGATGGTGCGATGGTGTTGGTGGAGGTGTGGACTGTTTCCCCCTGAGTTGTGAACATATGCACCCACTGCTAGAAGAGCTCCCAAGCTATTGTAGATTGTGTTAGTGCTGTATGGAGGAGCAGGTGGTAGTTTCACAGTTGAAAAGAGCTTAGAGCTTAGCCAAACCTCATTACTATTATGGCTACATTTAAAAGCCTTTTCTAAACCAGATGCATAGATGGGTCTCATTTTAAAACCGAGGGGGTGGGGGGTACATCCAACACTGCCATAAGTAGCTGACATACTAAATAGATTCACGAGGCACTCCTGAGCCTGCCTATCCCAGTGGTCCCATTAGCCCCATCACTGCTTACACAACCCCCCTGCCTCAGCCCCCCACTTCGTCTGCCATCATTACCCAGGCTGACAACAGACACATCCCTCCCGCCTCCCTGCTTCTTTACCTCCCAAATCTACCCACCCTTGCCCTCTGACTTATCTCCGTGTATCCCCCTCTTCTACCCCACCTCATCTCACTCCCTCCCTCCCAACCTCACCCAAAGGACAAAGACCCACTGTCTCCCTGTGACTATATGCTTTGGCACACAATAGCAGGGAAACAGGCAGACACAATGAAAGACAGAATGATTGAGGGAAGGGAGAGAGGAAAAGAGAGAAGAAGTCTTAAGAGGACCCATCATCTTTTTTCTTTGGCCGTGGACAGACTATAAGAGCACGTTGTCCATAGACAAGGATAAAACTCTAACCTGTGTTCTATATAGGTCCTGTATAGCTCATATGTCCTCTCTTTCTGTCCTAACACCCGTGAAGACGGTTTGTATGTCTGGATATTCCTCGAGAGGGATGGACATCTCTGTTTCAAACCTTTATTGAGGTACTTTTGTGGTATAAGGCCTACTTTTTAACAGTGCAGTTAAATAGACTTTTTGTGAGGGGAATTTCCATGCGAACGGGCTGAGCTGACACAGGGCTGTGGTCTTGGTCAGAGACAGTCTGCAGCATTATCCACTTTCTAGGTTAGACCTTATTTTTCTACAGTCTTACGGTAAATTAAAACAAAAGCGGTATATGAAAGTAAAACAGTTGTAAACAAACTCTTTAAATCCAGCAGTAATTGGTTAGTGATTAAAGCTTGACAAAAATAGTTTCTGTCTGGCATATGTTTATGAAAACAGATCCAAGTGCACATTAAAACTGATGGGCAGAAGGAAAGTGTAAAGAGGAGTGAGATAATTATGGGTGGAGTAAATCCCATAGTACTCTTCCACAGGGCGAGGGTGGGGGAGTGTAGTGGCACACATCAACATCCACAACACAGACAGATATGTTCGGGGGGCTGAACATTGGAAGAATATTTCGTTTCAGCGTTAATGCTGATTTTAAATACAGTACCTTAAATCTTTAAATTCCTTTGAAGTCCTTTAAATTTCAGCTAATGTGTTGTGTAGTGTTATGCACAGAATTAAAAAAAAAAAATCTCAACACTGTCATTTTTGAAAAACAAACTATTTCTTCACAAAAGAAATAAAAAAAATCTGATGTTACTTTCTTGCTTTACAGGTATTTTAAAGTTTGTTTATTATATTAATTTAGTTTATTTGACAACGAACAAGATTACATCCCAGCTGTTTTTTGTAAGCGGTAAAGTCAATTGCATCAGTTGTGGTCTTTAAATATTAATATCCACTATAACTCAAATTTTCAACATAACAAATAAACTCCTGCCAATTAAAATCTAACTGTAAGATCAGTTACACAAGCCCCTGTACTGTATACACGTAATTTGCAAAGTACTGGGGAGCCTGTAATTAATTATGCATGCCTTTGATAAGTCATCCATCCTGGAAAAATAAACATAATCAGATTGGCCCTACACCAGACTTGATGTCACAAGATTCAAACAATCCCTATACATAAACTGAGGCTGTCTGTCATAGACATGATTGCCCAACATAAGATATTATCCATGATAAGCTCCATAAAATATTTGGTACTTTGGGTTAAAAAGTTGTATTATGATATAATATTTACTGAGAATGTTTTACACAATACAGGGTAAGATTTAAAATAAGATTTGAAAGCTTCAATAGGTTAAAAAGCAGCTATTTTTATTAAACATAGTGTTGGTTCCCCTGAGAAGACGCCGCTGCCGTACTTAGACCTCATGCTCATAAAGAAGAGGAGCTACGTGGTTGTTGACTGAAACTTTTGCTCTTTCGAGAAATTAACGCAATGCAAGCAATGCAGCAAACAATCGTAAG